>NC_137826.1:42856769-42869269 GCF_963921795.1 Nannobrachium achirus | reverse complement strand
TGGTGAAAGAGAGTGGGAGAGACTCATAATAGAAGCACATCGACCGCCTGCACCAACATGTAGGAGGAAGGAAAGGAGAGAGTGTTTATAGTGATGATCCATGGTGTTCTGCTGTGACTGCTGTGATGGGAACACACTCTTCACAACGTATACTGAACTCACTGATGATGTGATGGGAACACACTCTTCACAACGTATACTGAACTCACTGATGATGTGATGTGCTGGTGGAACACCTCAGCTCATCTTAGTTTGGAGGAAGACCCCGTTGTGTTAACATCTGTCCCAACGGTGTGTGTGTGTGTGTGTGTGTGTGTGTGTGTGTGTGTGTGTGTGTGTGTGTGTGTGTGTGTGTGTGTGTGTGCATGTGTGTGTGTGTGTGTCAGTGGTGATTTCGTCGACTAAAATTATGACGAAAAATGTTTGTCTAAACTAGATAAAAACTAAGCTGTGACGACTAAAACAAAGACTAAATATATTGACAATTTCGTCAACAAAAAAAACTAGACTAAAACGTTAGGGAGGGACTAATGGAGAAGAGAGTCATTTTATGTTGGGTTTCCCTCAGGTGTTGCGTGCTGAAAATATCAGATCTACAAGCTCACAACACGTTGCGCCGCGACGCGTTGTGAGCTTGTAGATCTGCTATTTTCAGCACGCAGCCAAGTGTAAAATCATTACGGTGCCATCAAGGCCTGCCAAAATACATTTTAGTCGACTAAATCAACTGTAGATTTAGTTGCCTAAAAACATATGATATTTAGTCAACTAAAATTAGACTAAGACTAAAACATTTCAGGTGACTAAATTATGACTAAAACTAAATGACATTTTATTCAAAAGACTATGACTAAAACTAAATCAAAATTTGCTGTCAAAAACAACACTGGTGTGTGTGTGTGTGTGTGTGTGTGAGTGTGTGTGTGTGTGTGTGTGTGTGTGTGTGTGTGTGTGTGTGTGTGTGTGTGTGCGTGCGTGCGTGCGTGCGTGCGTGCGTGCGTGCGTGCGTGCGTGCGTGCGTGCGTGCGTGCGTGCGTGCGTGCGTGTGTGTGTGTCTGTGTGCGTGCGCGTGTGTGGGTGCATGTGCTTGTGCATGTGTGTGGGGGTGTGTGTGCGTGTACTTTGTATTACTATACTTTTGAGGGCTAAATAGACACAGTCGAGGAAAATTTTCCTTCTTCTCACAAGATAAATGATTGTATTATGGTTCACAAAAGCCCCGTTTTCATAGAGCAGTTTTTTCCAAGATTACGGCAATTTTTAAATTCACGCCATGTGAAAACGGCCACCTATTTTGTGTGCCGGAAGTTTTGGTGCCCCAAACGTGACGTGAAAATACCTAGTAATTTTCGCTGAAAGTACCGTGACAATACACATTTCCCTCCAGTGAAAACGCATGCTGCGAATTTGCCGTTTTTTTTACAACCAGGTGCATGAAAGGAGCCAGTTAACAGTTTAAAACATTGTATCTGGGATTGAAAACGACCTGAATGTAAAGGAATATATAGAAATAAAGTAGGTCTACAGCTTCACCTTGTATAGGGGATTAATTATTTAGGCTAGAATCGCATTGACAAACACAGCAGAAGTCTCTTTCTTTCTCTGGTCATCCATCGTTTATGGTGCCGCGTGAAGAAAAAAAAACACAGCTAATAATCTACAAGCCCACAAGTGCAACATGTTGCATCATGCAGCGATCCTTTCTGAACCTTATGTGTTTTTGCATGAAGAATATGTCTTGTAACTTGTTAAATCCATTTGAAGGGTTCAGGAACCGTTCAGGCCGGGTGAGAGAGAAAAAGAAAGACAGAAGCGAAGACTCGAAGCACCCGTTACGGCTGCTCAACAAGCAGTGAGACTGTATGGCGTGTTGCCATGCCTGCTACTTATAAGCGACTATGGGCTTGATTTCCGTAAAGTTGCTTATATATAACTTGATAGTTTCTGGTTGCGTTTTATTTGTTGTAAGCTTCTAAATCACTTTTCAAGTAGCTGATGCGGCGATGCGTTTAGTTTTAAAGTGCTCTTGTGGCCTAGATAATATCACTTTTTGGGCTTATTTTCGTACACCTGGTTGCTTATTTCTCTCGCAAAGTCTGGCAACACGGACTTATACCGTGACAATGGTTTTAGTGAAAACGATGTATTTTATGGCAATGCCTGCATTTTTGCTCATGTGAAAACACCCAAAAAACAAAACTCCCGGCAGGTTGAAAATTATTATGCTAATTATTTTGCAGGAAAAATTCCGGAACTGTAGTGAAAACATGCCTAAAGATTTGGGGAGTTAGGCTTACAATTAGAAAAATATTCAGGTTGGGCTTAGGGTTTGGATCAGGCCTTTATGGGTTGGGGTTAGAGGTTTTGCTTGGATTCATGCTTTATGTATATATAACTGCATGCTGGTGTAGTGCACTGAAAATAGTTAATCTCCAATCTAGTCAATCTACTTGTATTGCAATAATACAGTAGCACTGTCGCCTCACAGCTAGAAGGTCCTGGGTTCGATTCCCACCGGGGACGCTGTGGGAGTTGGGGCCGTGTTCTCTCCTCTGTGTCATCAGTGCCCATACCCTAGGTCAGTGGTTCTCAACCTTTTCTGGCCGTGACCCCCAAAATATTCATATTTGAACTGGGGACCCCCCACCATGACGAGCACTTGGAATTGTAGGAGTTGACATAACATTTAGTTTGACCCCATCTATTCCTTTGTGAAAATAGCCGATCTACATGCTCACAACGCCTCGCAACGCGAGGCGTTGTGAGCATGTAGATTGGCTATTTTCATAATTTCTGCCTCTAATATTTTACCATTTGACCAATGTTTGACCAGAGGTACTAAAGAGGTCTTTGAAGTCCTTAAATTGTCACTTTAGAAATGTTCAGATACCCTGTATACACTTATACTGTATGTTGGTCTGTTTACTTTTGAGTGAGAAAACAATGTTAACATTTAGCTAAACTTCTGGGGACCCCCCAACATAATTTGGGGACCCCTCTGGGGGTCCCGACCCACAGGTTGAGAACCACTGCCCTAGGTGAGGTTGTAAAAAGGGTCTTTCTGTGTGGTGTTTGCATGTTCTCCCCGTGTCTCCTAGGGTAGGTACCCTCACAAAAAAACACGCAGTAATCCTGGTCTCTATAATTCCTCCCCCTGATCAGTCTGTTGGAGAGGAAAGGAACTGGTTGGAATAAGCTCTTCCTTCCACACAGAACCCCTCCGGTAGGACGTAACGCATGCATGTGTCCGTTGACAGAGACAAGCTCATTCATTCAGGAAACAGTGCAAATGCGCCAGATGGATTGTTTTTACTTCTTGGCGACAGCAAGAACAGGGAAATATAGGTTTGGATATTATTGCCATTATTGGCAAAAGGTTTGGAAAAGGTAGTAATAGCTATACAGTAAGTAACTAACTAGTAAATTGCATAACTAACTTGTTAGGTTACTCCATTACCCAAAATAATTATCTGTTACAAAAAGAAAATAAATGTGTGTGTGTTTGTGCGTGTGCGTGCGTGTGTTAAACCTCTCAGCTCTCTCTTGCACATTGTTCCAATCCACTCCAATTAGATTCCTGTGGCACTTGTGGTGAATTGGCTGTGTGCACGCAACATCATACATGCACATGGACATGTGGGCACACACACACACACACACGACACGTGTGTGAGTGTGTACACGTGCACACCGACACTATGGGCGATTTGAGGCCATATATACCGACACACGTTAATGTGCACCGACGCACATGCAAATGCACAAATGCACGCATGTGCGCAGACACACACACACACACACACACACACACACACACACACACACACACACACACACACACACACGCATTCTAAAAAAGGCTAAATATTTATATTTTCCTGCAAATAAAATAATGAAACAGAGTGGCGCTCAGTGAGCTACTCAATGCCACGCTGCTATTTCCACAATTACACCCACACGACACGAGTGTGTAAATATGGGAGAGTAACAGCCTCCACCCACACACACACTTCCTCCGAACACATAACATGTCGATGCACGCTCACACATGCACACAGCATACAGTACAACAACAGTGTGTCACCCGCCACACAGTTATTATTACAGACTAGTCTATAACCCGCAGCTCATGTTCTGTACAGCGGTGGTTCTCCAAAAAAAAAATTGGCCCAGGGCACCGTGTAAATAAATCCACGGCACCCCTGAATTACATTGTTACTTTACAGCGGTGGTTCTCGGAGTCGTCGCGGACCACCGCCGCGGACCACCGGAGCGGCGCCGCAAACCACCGCGACCGATACGAATCCGTGGAGAGGTAGAACGCATGGTAGAACGTAATTTTCTGGCCAGGATTTGGGGATTAAGAGGTTAAGAATCCTTCACCATGGTAAACACTGTAGCTGAGCGAGGCTACTTCCTGAAGACACGGAAGATCCACTGTGATTGGCCGGTAGTGTATCATGTGTGTATAATCCGCGATGTGATTGGCCAACACATACAGATGATGCAGATGACGCTATTTTTCCACGAAAACCGGACCCCAGCCAGGATCATAGAAAACATATAAATAGAAGGCTTTAGAAGCTGAAAATAACGGAGTGGGTGTTCTAAAACTTTAGTGATTTAACAGTTAGGACAATTTTGAGATTTGTTTTATAAAAAAAGTTACATGGTATAACTTTAATTTGTCATTTCAGAGGTATTAACAAAATCAATAACCAAAGACAATGCATAGTTATTTTTTCCAGGACCTTCCAGGACCCTAGATCAAATCCAAAACTTTTCCAGTACTGGAAAAATATTTTTCTAATTTCAAAATATTTCCAGGAATTTCATGACCGTGGGAACCCTGCTTTATGGAGGATTTTCGCTGCGGGAGCACGTCATGTTATTCTGTATATTTCCAGATGATCTTCTGGAAAGGCACTCTACTGCCCTTCTTTTATGTCCCGAATTGCACTATAAGTGTTAATACCTCTAAAATGACAAATTAAACATTAGCCAAATTGTCAAATACTAGAAGCTCAGCCGCCCGAAACTCGGGAACAATGTAAATAGGGGATGAATGCCCCGCCCTTTAATGCAAACCCCATTATACCTGTTGTCATAGGATCTGTTTTGACCATCTGTTTGCGTGTGTCCATTTATGCCCATATATGGGGATATCTGTCTGTCTACGTCCATTTTATGTCCATATATGGAGATCGCTGTAGGACCCGTTTTGTCCATCTGTTTGCCTGTGTCCATTTATGCCCATATATAGAGTTATCTGTCTGTCTGCGTCCATTTTATGCCCATATATGGAGATCTCTGTAGGACCTGTATTGACCATCTGTTTGCCTGTGTCCATTTATGCTCATATATGGAGATATCTGTATCTGTCTGTCTGCATCCATTTCATGCCCATATATGGAGATCTCTGTATCTGTTTGTCTGTGTCCCTTTATGCCCATTATGGAGATCTCTGTATCTGTCTGTGCCTCCGACTGTGTTGCAGACACAGTGCTGGTTCCCCCTTTAATGCAAACCCCATTATACCTGTTGTCATAGGACCCGTTTTGACCATCTGTTTACCTGTCTCCATTTATGCCCATATATGGAGATATCTGTATCTGTCTTTTTGCGTCCATTTTATGCCCATATATGGAGATCTTTGACCATCTGCTTGCCTGTGTCCATTTATGCCCATAAATGGAGATCTATCCAGACACAGTGCCGGTTCCGGAAAACCCTGATGTCAGACATCAGAATCCGAACCTTTCGTGCTGGTTCCAGAAAATCGCGTATCGTATCGGATCGAGGCCAGGCACTGCACTACCTGCTGCGGCGGGGAACGCGCGTGCCGAATTTGAAATAGGGAATGAATGCCCCACCCTTTAATGCAAACCCCATTATACCTGTTGTCATAAGAGCCGTTTTGACCATATGTTTGCCTGTGTCCTTTTATGCCCATATAGGAACATCAGAATACGTAACCATGGCATTTTTTGTTGACTCATGTGGCGTACGTGATCTCAGATGTGATGTCACAATGAGTCAGCGCTTGCGCCGATTTCCTCCGGAACAGCCTGATGTCAACAATCAGCTCCGCATAAGGAGATTCCGAACGTTTTGCGCCGGTTTCGGAAAACCGCGAGTCGGGTCGGGTCGAGGCCCGGCACTGCACTCCGCGCGGCGGCGGGGAACGCGCGTGCCGAATCTGAAGCCGGTGGGACGAACGGCTCTCGAGATACGCGGATTACAAACAGACAGACACGCAGACAGACAGAGACTTCTCACATTTATAGATAGATTAGAGGCAGACATTGTGAAAATAGCAGATCTACATGCTCACAACGCCTCGCAGCGTTGCTATTTTCACAATGTAACCGTGTTATACAAGGTGCTCGTAAGGGTGGGGGGTCCCCAGTTAAAATGTGATTATTTTGGGGGTCACAGCCTAAAAAAGTTGAGAACCACTGCTTTACAGTACCTTACATTTATGTGACTATGTCAAATATGTCAATCTTTCGCCCTAAAGGCTTATACATACTACAGGGTGGAGTGATGATGAGCTATCACCGCGGTGTACCTGGAGTGATAGGCTCATGCATGCTCCAGGTGAAGTGATAGATCTTCACCATTTTAGGTGATAAGCTATCACTTAGGTGATGGCTAGAAAACGACACTGCGGTGATAGCTCATCACTCCACCCTGTAGTATGTATGAGCCTTTTGATACATTATGTCGGGGTGGGCGGCTTTGGCTCAGGAGGTAGAGCAGGTCGTCCAATGAGCCGTGGGTCGTGTGGGTCGGTGGTTCGAATCCCGTCTCCACATGTCAAAGTGTCCTTGGGCAAGACAATGAACCACACAGTGCCTCCAATGAGTCGGTTGGTGTCAGCTTGCCACCACTGGTGTGTGAATGTGGGAAGTGAGGACTCTGGCGTCGACTGCTCGCCGCTTCACTTAAGTTCCCAATGTACGAATGAATGGACCATTGTAAAGCCCTTTGAATTTTAACTTGCTTAGAAAAGCGCTATACAAATGTCATCCATTATTATTATATCACGAGGAAAAATGTTATACTTGGCATTTAACCATCTACATGTTCACAAAGTGACCCGTTGTGAGCTTGTAGATCTGCTATTTTTGGTAAAGATCGCATCAAGTACAATGCAACTCAGGACCATTTTACTAAGTATAAGGGGTTAAACTGAAGTGATAATGATAAATATTATCAGAGTATTCTGAGGCATATTCAGAATACTCTGTCACGGCAACCTAGGGTTCTCAAACCCTTGGTTGCATCCACTTTGATAAACACTGCTGTACAGTATGTATCATAAAACCTTCACTTACCACCACCTCACAATACACCCCGTAATACACCCCTAACCCATACCCTAACCCTAACCCTAACCCTTTACACATACACTCTCAGCAGTGGTGGAAAGTAACTACCGGTAAGTACATTTACTCAAGTACTGTACTTACCGTAAGTACATTGTTGAGGTACTTATTACTTACCAGAGTATTTCCAATTTTCAATACGTTACACTTCTACTCCATCTCAGAGGCAAATAAGATACTTTTACTCAAACACACACTCATGCATGCGCAAATTAAATGCTCATTCTTTATGTTGTTCCTTATTATTTGCCTGAGTCACGTCGTCTAACGATGAGAGCCAAATGGACGCACGCACGCACGCACGCACGCACGCACGCACGCACGCACGCACGCACGCACGCACGCACGCACGCACGCACGCACGCACGCACGCACGCACGCACGCACGCACGCACGCACGCACGCACGCACGCACGCACGCACGCACGCACGCACGCACGCACGCACGCACGCACACACACACACACACACACACACACACACACACACACACACACACACGGGCATCGTCAGTCTAGGGCTCATGCAGCCTGTGTCTAAGTGGGTCTGTTGAAATCTAGAGCAGTGGATAAAGAGAAGAGAGGCTGATCCCTCTGGGATTGGACCAAGAAGAAGAAGAAGCCCTCCCAAGCCTGCTGTCATTATATCCAAAATAGCTCTGGTATCAGAGCAGCTGTACATGTGCACTGTGCATGCACACACACACACACACACACACACACACACACACACACACACACACACACACACGCGCACACACGCACGCACGCACACACGCACGCACGCATGCATGCGCGCTCACACACACGCATGCACGCACGCATGCTCACACGCGCACACCCGCGCTCGCCACATATGCCACACACGCCACATGCGCTCTCAGCTTGCTTTCTCACCTCCGAGGGACAGGCAGCTTGCGGTTGGACCTGCAAGCTGGTGCTACTCTGTGCTACTATACCAACCAGTTCAAATGAAAAACACTAACACCCCTCCAAGTAGTAGTTTTACATCCATTGCTTGGACCTTAGTATTTAATTTAAACCTGTTTATCTCACAATGTTGTTAGTTAGCTTGCATGCCTTGTACAGTACACTGCAAAAACAGATTTTCAAGAAAGTAAAGAAATCCTTGTTTATAGCATATATTATGTCTTAATTCTGGTCTAAAAAGAAGAAATATTCTTGTCAAACATATTTCACACTAGATTTCTTTTCTCATTTTGAAGGAAATAATAATAACTTATATTGTCTTAACTCTTTGAGTGCCTATCCCGAACTAGTTCGGGATATTCGGGATCAAAAACAATTTTTTATTTGCTATTTTACTTACCCCGAGCTGCTTGGAGCAACGTGGGTGGTCCCGGCTCGCCCAGCGCTCACCAACGAGAGACGCTAGATGCTCCGACGATTTATTCCATTGAAAATGGTTTAAAATAAAGTTTAGACCCCCCCCAATGTTCACCCAATGTTCATTGTAGGCGGCGCGACGTATTCCAGGGTGCCTATCCCGAACTAGTCCGGGATATTTAATGAAATGGAATAAAATGATAAGAGGCCTTCTGAAGCCTGGCCTGATTTTTCTAGCTACTAGCCGAAAGCAAGCAACGTCCCGGCCGGACGTTAGTTGCGAACGAAATCGCCAATCTCCGCCTAATCCAATGAAAGACCACATCTTTGAAGGCTTATATCTCTGGATTGTGTCTTTAGGGAAGCGGCGCGAGGTTTATTTACGGCGAAATCGCCCAAAAATGATCTTTTAGATGACAAAATGGGAATAGCCATTCTGTTAGCATTATCATCCGGGACATTTCCATGACGTGCATGAACGTGAGCACGTGAGGTCCTGGAAGGTGAGGTCCTGGAAGCTAAAGCGCTCGCCTATGAGAGATACCCTGGCATTCTATGGCCCCTAGAGGGCGCTGGCACCAAATGAGTTAATAGCGAATGTAATCAAATGTTGAGCAATATTTAATCAGTAACAAGCTACAACAGTGATTTGCATCATGTCCCAGCAGAGGAAGATTATTTTTCCTTATGTTAAGGAAAAATAATCTAAGAAATTGTATGGACGTTGTTTACGGCGTTTAGCTGTCCAATTGTTTCACTGCCCCTCCCTCTTAAAAATGACTTACATTCTCAACTGTGTGGCTGTGATAGGGTTTAATCTTGGGATGCGGGAATCCCAGGAATGTCCATCCAACGGTCTGTTTCCCGGGAAAGAGTTAATAGGAAACTGAGGGAAGTATATTTATAGAACATTGAATAGGCCTATATTTACTAAATACAGTATGTAGGTCTCCAGCTTGTATAAAAGATATGCACTGAAGTCTTGGAAGTTATTGCAAAATGCCAGCAGTGGAAAGTAACTAAGTACATTTACTTAAGTACTGTAGTGTACTGTACAATTTTGAGATATGTGTACTTTACTGGAGTATTTCCAATTTCTAATACTTTTTACTTCTACACCACTATATCTCTGATCCATATCTCTGATTACTTTAAGTACATTTCGATACCAATACTTTTGTACTTTTACTCAAGTAGATTTTGAATTCCAGACTTTTACTTGTAAGAGTATCTCTACATAACACTGCTAGAACCTGGCAGTATATATGTGTAATAATCTATTGATCAATCAGGAAAGGGGTGGCCATAGACACCCTTTTCCTGATTGATCAATTTTGATGTTTTTCTTTTTTTTTTTTTTTTTTCACTCAGATGAAATGAAGACGGAAACTTTTCTGAAACTCGCTTTTCAGCCAAGAAACCCCATGATATTGCATACAAGACAACATCTTGAATAACGTTTGAATGCACCCCAGAATGTAGAGGACAAAATAAGTTCCAGATTGTGTTAAAAAACTTTTCTCCACTGCAAGACAAGGCAGATGAGCGAGTGATAAGAACCTTCGGGGTGGCTTTGGGATGCCTGTCTCTCTCAAATCACTCTTACAGAACAGCGGTCCTGTTCTGTCGCCTCAGTTATTTTAAATCATTCACAACAGCAGTTTTCTCCTGCTCTTCACAGCGTGTGTGTGGCCTTGACTTCTATTGTCTGAGACTCATCTGAATGGAGATGCTAATTGAATAGTGTCTTCCTCATTCACGTCCCCTTGAAAGAAAATGGAACACTCCACACATTATACCAGATTGCTTTGTATTATGTTATCGTAGTAGAGAGAATCTCTCTTGTTTTCTGTTTTCTTTCACTTTCTCTCCCTCCCCCCACTCTCTCTCTCTCTCCATTTCTTCATTGTTGTACTCTATCTATCTGAATAAGCTGAATTGAAGCAGTGCTCGACTTGGAAGCTGATGACGCACGTCGGTGTGCAACAGTAACAAAAGGCAACGTCTATTGATGAAGTAATCGATGGGAATAACATTTGCGTCTGTGTTCTGGATATTGCACATCGCTGTGATGGCTGTGTTTGTGAAAGGGTTCGATTCAAATTGCGTCTTAATTACCACAGCGACTCGGCTCATATTGATGTTGTTTCTTTGGCTGCATGTACAGGATACAGTAGAACCATAGTAAACCATGGCACTTACTGTAGGTTACAAAAAGTAATTATACTATTCAAAGTCTCACCTTCAAATCACATAATGATCCTCTTGGACAATGCTTGAGTCCATTTGTGAGTGTCTATAACTAAATATTGTGTCATATTATAAATTATTTGTAATATGAAATTAGAATTGTGTCTATATTTGCACTCTCAGGACATCAGGTGGCAGTGAACGAGTTGCATTCTTCATCGCATCAACAATTTAATTGCCGAAACCAACATTCAGTTTTGAATTGATTGATTGATTGATTGATTGATTGATTGAAGACTTTATTATAAGTTTGCATAGAAAAGGTACAGTTTCATGACGGTACAGTTCACTGGTACACAGTCAACTAAAGGGAGATCCTAGTAAGCTTTTCAGCTTATTTACATAGGAAACCATGCATTTAGGTATCTCATATAACATTGAATGACAGATGGATAGACCACAGTACTAATTGAATCTAATTGAATTTAAAATGTGTCTGCTGCCCTTGTGGATTACAATTGTCATTGTGTCCTTTTGCGAGACGGGTCCGACTGCAGTACCCAGTAGGAGGCGGGCATTGGAGGAGGCGGGCATTGGAGGAGCGGGAGGCGGATTAGAAAGGTTCATAGTATCCAATAGAATCATGGCAATAATGTCACGTGCACGCTGCTCTGTCCCAGGTGGGCTTTGAATTCCTCTTCAAACCTTTATTGAACACAGAAACCAACATTCCCAAAAAATAAAACGTTTTTTTAATAATGAAAAGTAACTTTTAATAATAAATAACTGTATTGCATTCATTCTTATTGCCGAAAATGACTCTTCAAACCATTATTCAACAATAGAAAATAATATTACAAAAAAAGAAAACGTTTCCAAATGAAAAATAACTTTTAATAATAAATATTAGCGGCGAGGGATCCCCCCTGAGGACCGGCGGTCCGCGAGAGACACCCCGGTGGAGGGTTGACGTGAGTCGGCCACCCTGCGGGAGTGCGGGGGTCTCACGCCGCTGACCACGGGGTGACCGCAGTGGAGGTCCGTGAGTAGTGGTCTCCCGGTGGTAGCCGTGAGTCAGCCGCAGCGGAGCCGCAGTGGAGGTCCGTGAGATGTGCGGGGGTCTCGCTGCTGATCCCCGCACGGTAGCCGTGAGTCAGCCGCAGCGGAGCCGCAGCGGAGGTCCGTGAGAGGTGCGGGGGTCTCGCTGCTGACAGCTGACCCCCGCACCTCTCACGGACCTCCGCTGCGGCTGACTCACGGCTACCGTGCGGGGATCTGTCGACCCTCCACCGGGAGACTACTACTCACGGATCTCCCGGCCACGATCTCCCGACCACGGTCACCCCGTGGTCGGCGGCGAGAGAACCCCGCAGGGCGGCTGACTCACGGCTACCGTGCGGGGATCCATCGACCCTCCACCGGGAGACCCGATGGTCACCTCGCCTCGCCGATGACCGTCGCCTCGCCGGTGACGGTCAACGGCTCAACGGCTCCGCCGGGGCTATAGCGGCGGGGGCCTCGCTGCTGACCACCGGGGTGTCTCTCACCGCTGATTTATTATTAAAAGAAACTT
>NC_137826.1:42807119-42856569 GCF_963921795.1 Nannobrachium achirus | reverse complement strand
GTTCTATTGGTTTGTCGCTCTGACATCATGCTCTGATGTCACTGTGATGATGTCAGGGGAACCACTCTTAACAGAATGGGTTTGCCGCTCTGACATCACGCTCTGGCTTGATGTCCCTTTTATGCCCATATATGGAGATCGCTGATGTCATCACGAGTCACACTCGCAAATTAATTAAGTCCTTGTCCGTTTTATGCCCATATATGGAGATCCCTGTTCCGATGTCGTCAATATCTGGGAATGCCCATATTTGGTAATGCCCATATATGGGCATGTTCCGACATCACATTGTTGACTATCATGCAGGGGTATGGTGCAACTGGTCCGATATACATCACTGGCCAGATGGCCAAGAATTGGCCCTTTAGGGCAAGGTCGCATGTCGCCCTGAGGCGTCTTACTAGTGTTACTGTGTTTGGTCATGTATGCATGAGTGTGCGTGCATTTGTCAGGGAGTGTGTGAGGGGAATGCACCACTATGCACACTTCCGTCTCATATTTAGTGTGTTTTTGGCACGAGCGTGCTACTGTAGCCCCAACGCTCATGCATTATGCAAGAGACCTCGCAGAACCTGTGTAGACTTTTGAGTTGTAATTATTTACCATGTGGCTGTTCTGGCCCGTGCCAACAAACTAGAGGAATGGTCATGGCTCTGCGCGTTGGGGGTATGTATTTTTAATCGTGAAACAGGCCCTCCTGGCTACTCTGGCAATCCCCCTATTTGTCATTCAGCGCTGCACTCCGGCACGTTGGCAGCGTGGCCGGCCAACACGGGAGGCAGCAGCGCTCCTTATAGCCCTTTGCCCCAGTGGTTCTCAACCGGCGGTCCGGGGACCACCAGTGGTCCTTTTTCTTAAGATTAGTTTTGGGGCTTTTATGCCTTTATTGATAGGACAGAAGACTGACAGGAAATGGGGGGAGAGATGGGGAGTGACAAGCGGCAAAGATCGTCCGGATCGGGAATCGACCCGGCGACGCCACCAGGCATCCATGCCTATGTGGCAATGCCTAAGTGGTATGTGCCCGGACCAGCGGGCGCCCTCGCCACCAGTGGTCCTTGAGGGAGCTCCAGGTGGTCACCCAGCCAAATGGAGAGTTGGTAATGACTGTCACAATTATTGCATAATCGTCTAATCGTAATTATTTGACATAATCGCAAATAATCGTGAATGTTGAAAAATGTTCATACATTAATAAACGTTTTCAAAAATAGTGGAAATAGCAGATCTACAAGCTCACGACGCGTTGTGAGCTTGTAGATCGGCTATTTCCACTACCATTGTTATTTTTTAAGAAGAAAGTTGTCAAATATGTCAGTCATTTCTATATTTAGGTTATGTGTCATATCTGCCATGTGCAACTTCAAAGCCTAAAAGCTGAACAGAAATGTAATTATCAACGACAAAAACACAATTAAATCGTTAATCGCAATTATTTGAGTGACAATTCATCGTCATGTAAAATGTCATATCGTGACAGCCCTAGTTGGTAACCATATGGACCCTGATAGATCTTTAACTCTTGAGAACATAAAATGAACCCTCCATTTCATGCAGAGTTAAACATCTGCATTACTTAATTGACAAGAAGTCTGCACACGGAGAGCAGGGTTGTCAACATTGGACTGTCAGAATCCAGGAGATTTATTTTTGGGGGGTGCGCGGAACTCCCCAACCGGGGTCTGGGGGGGGAATTTTGTGCATGTTTGATACATTTATCAGGCTTACTTTACTAGCATGTGTACAATTTCAGCCTAATATGCCAAATGTAGGAGTACAGATCTGATGACAGAAGCAAAAGGACATCTTTAATAATGATTTCTCATCTTTAAGTCATTGCTTAAGTGAATATCTGTATGATCTTTCTTGCATGCATTGCCCCCACCCCTAAAGCGGGGGGTCTGGGGGTCCTCCCCCAGATTTTTTTTAACATAGTAGATGTAATTTCCTGTGTTCTGGTGAATTTTGGGAGTTTGATACAAAATCCAGGAGAAATCCAGGAGATTTGCCAATCCAGGAGACTCCCAGGAGAGGGGTTCAAAATCCAGGAGACTCCTGGGAGATCCAGGAGAGTTGACAGGCCTGGGAGAGAATGTAGAATAATTGTTATTTTTATCAACATTCGATTGTTATCTCTTATCAATACAGCATGGAATTGTGGACAAAATACAAATGATAACAAAATATTCTACATTTTGGGCTAATTCCCTAAAACCTTCTCTATATACGCTTGCATCAGAGGACAGATACGCTTGTACAAACACATGCAAACACGCACACAGACACTGACACACAACTTGTGTACTTGTGTACAAAGTTCCTCCGGTTAAAAAAAATTGCATCCTTAAGGTCCGTACACACTGAGGGCGAATTGGCGAATAGCGAATTAGCGTATAATTCGCCTTTTTTTTAAAACCTTATAAAGTCAATGGAAGCATCCACACCAAAAGCGAATTTCGAAAAAGCGAAAAGGCGTCTGTTTTTTATTCGCCCTTGTGTCGAATTTAGCGAACGTTCAAAGGCGAATTCCTCTCTCTCTCTGTATCAAAGTAAGCTCACTCTACCCTATTTCAAGAGAGAGAGAGAGAGAATGGTGGAGGGACCTTCACGTTACATTGAGGCCGAGGGGAACAGTGTCTTTCTCCTTTTCCGTGTCTCGTCTGCGTGGCTGCTTGGAAAAAGTAGCCTACTCGAATGTCTTACTGGTAAAAGCATGGTTTATGTGTTTGTTATTGTAGGCTACTTTATATCTGCAAAAAGACTAATGTTTTAAAAATAAATCGCTGGGTATTAAATAGCCTACAATAGGATCCGAAATGAGTGGATTAGAAGGAAAGTACTGGAAATTCGACTCAAGTACAAATACCTACAAGTGCAGGCTACTCAAGTAAATGTAGGCTACTTTTAGTTACTTAAAGTTAACTTTTAGTTAGCTGAGGAGTTCCGGCAAGATGGCGACCGAGTAGGACACGTTTGTTGAGCTCTGTGGAGGTGCATATAGTTTTCACATTTTTAAGCCCATTTTTTACTGCCTTTGTAGTTCTTGGGCAGTTACTTGTTTGCACTCTCTGTCAGAGTGAAATGAAGGTTGACTAATAGGTTGATGGGGTGGGGAACTGTTTTTGTGCACTCTGATGCTAATGGGGTTTTCCCCCTCAAGCTTCAATGTTATGTGTTTTTTTATGTTCGTTTGATGTTGCTTTTTCCTTTCTGTTTCTTTTGGGGTTGTTTTGTTTTTCTGTTGGGAAGGTTTGTTGTGAGGGACCAACTAGGAAGTTCTAAAATGTTCCACTGTGCTTGCTGTGCGTATGGTTTGAACCACAATTATGACAGAATATAAATTTCTAAGTTTCAATGTAAGGGGAGCGAATATACCGCATAAGCGAACCAGCGTTCTGGGGGTTTTGCGATCTAAATCAATTGACTTTGCATTTATACAGGAGTCTCATCTTTTAAAAGAGCACTCCAACCGATTGGCTAATAAACATTATCGTGTTTTAGCCTTTTCAGCTGCTTCTTCCAAAACCAAGGGAGTAGCCATATTGGCTAGACGTAGCCTTAGGTTGGATTTTTTGGGTGATTGGTTTGACAGTGACGGGAGGATAGCTGTTGCTAAAATCCGCTTGGAGGGTAAAATGCTAGCACTAGTCTCTGTGTATGCTCCAAATGTTTTAGACAAAGAGTTTTACAAATTACTAACTAAAACCTTATTGGAATTGACGGATTTCAAAATCATTGTTGGTGCTGACTTCAATGCAACATGGCAACATAACCTAGATAGATCCACTGGGGTAGAAAGCAGAGAACAAGCACTAGCGTCTGCAGAACTACGTGCTTGGGCAAACTCAACTGGCTTACTCGACATCTGGCGTTTAATGAACCCAACGGTTTCGGCAAGAGATTTTTCTTTTTTGTCGGGTAGGCATGCTTCATTCTCTAGGATCGATTACATTTTTGCCCCTGTTAGCTTGTTTCATAAAATTGCCAAGGTAGAGTTGCTCCCCATGTCACTCTCGGATCACAAGGCGGTGCTGTGTGTTGCTTCACTGAAACAGGTTATAGATAGAGCTCCTAGATGGCGGTTTAACACCACACTGCTGCGCGATGCGGCATTTGTAGCTCAGTTTCAAACTGGTTTGCGCGAATTTATAAATATCAATACAGGCTCAGTTGAGGATCCCAGAATTATTTGGGATGCAATTAAAGGCTTTATCAGGAGTAATACAACCCTCTATGCGTCCACTCAGAGAAAATTAAGGTCAGCCAAACTGGTGGAATTGGAATCTCGGTTTTCTACTTTGGATAATTCACTCCAAAATAACTTTGATGTTAGTACAGCAACCCAGAGGGAGCTAGTTAAGAAAGATATTAACTCCATTCTCAAGCGCCGCTCAGAATTTCAAATGAAACGCACAAGGCAAAACTACTATTTTAATAGTGCAAGACCCAGTCACTTACTGGCTTTACGTCTTAGATCCAATGAGCATTTTGCTGATATTGTTAGTGTCAAATCAACAACGGGAGCCATGGTTACAGAACCCAAAGAGGTCAATGCCACGTTTCGTGCTTTTTATGATGAGCTCTACACCTCCGAGGTCATTCACGATGATGCAGTATGCAATGATTTTTTATCCAACATACAGTTACCAACCCTTAGCGAGGCGGATGCGGAAGCCTTAGATAGACCGCTCCATCTGGCGGAATTACAGGAAGCTGTGCTCGCGATGCGTAGGGGCAAGTCACCTGGTTTGGATGGGATACCCCCTGAACTTTATGCCATCTTTTGGGAAGATCTAGGTCAGCTGATGCTAGACATGTTTCGATATGCAATTGAAAGTGGCTCTTTTTCCAGGGATGTGAATGTAGCTATTATATCATTATTGTTGAAGAAGAACAAGGATCCCACAGATTGCGCAAGCTATAGACCGCTTTCACTTTTGAACTCTGATCTAAAAGTTTTTGCTAAGGTGCTTGCGCGTCGCTTGCAGGGTTTTATGACCACCTTAGTACACTGTGATCAGACAGGTTTCATAGGAACTAGACTAGCCTCTGATAATGCTAGACGACTATTGCATATCATCGATAGGGCTAAGGAGCTGAGGACCCCCGCCGCAGTGTTGTCGCTCGATGCGATGAAAGCATTTGATCGCCTGGAATGGTCTTACCTGTGGGCTGTACTAGATAAAATGGGATTTGGTGCTTCATTCATACATTTTGTTAAAGTACTTTATTCTAATCCGTCAGCGATGGTCCTAACCGGTAAGATCTGTTCGCCGCTATTCACGATTGGCAGATCTTCGAGGCAGGGTTGTCCCCTTAGTCCTCTCCTTTTCGCACTTTCACTCGAACCCTTGGCTCAGACAGTGCGTCAGTCTGCAGATATTACTCCTGTTTCGATTAACAACACACAGCATCGTATTTCCCTATATGCTGACGATATTCTACTGTTCATTGAGAATGCACCACAGTCAATTACTCACGTCCTTCAAATTTTTGATCAGTTCAGTTCTATTTCCGGCTACAAAATTAATTGGACGAAGTCAGCCCTTCTACCTCTAAATGATCAGATGAGATCTGCTATCCTGCCGCCCATAATCCCAGTAGTAAGCCAATTCAAATATCTTGGCATAGATATTTTCCCCTCTCTTCAGGCTATTGTTAAGAACAACTATGGTGACACTCTAAATAAGATTTGTCTTGATTTAGATAGATGGTCATCTTTGCCCAACTCTCTCCAAGCTCGAGTTTCAATCATAAAGATGAATGTTCTTCCTAGGGTCAACTTTGTAAGCTCTATGCTCCCTTTGCCACCACCGCCGCAATACTGGAATAAGCTTCACTCTTCGATATCTAAGTTTGTGTGGAAAGGGAAACGCCCTCGTCTTAAACTTTATCTATTACAACGTGCTAGAGATGACGGCGGCCTTTCATTGCCCAACTTTAAATTTTATTATTGGGCCTTCACGCTCCGCCCCCTTTTAAATTGGTTTAACCCAGCAAGTAAGGTTTCTTGGAGAGAGCTTGAGGAGAGTTTAGTGCAGCCTGTTGAATTGAGAGATCTTATCTATTCAAACATAACTACACATCAATGCAAAGCTCGCTTTGGACCTATCATTTCTCATTTAGTGGCAGTATGGAGAGCAGCTGAAAAGATGTGCAAGATTAATTGTAAATGGAACTTATTTTCCCCAGTGTTCAATAATCAAAAACTTTTAATCGAGGATCGCCCCATTCGCTTTCCAAGGTGGAGGGCTAAGGGGATTCGTACATTAGGGGACTTATTTGATGGAAACGGTTTACGACCTTTTCGGGATTTGTGTGACATCTTCAATCTGCCTGGAAATACCCTTTTTTTCTACTTTCAACTGAGAACGTCCATGAGGACCTATGGGGTCCCATGGCAAGCTCCCCTTAGATTGCACCCCTTCCATGAGTTTATCTGTGATGTTAACAGAACAAGAGGTTTGGTTTCCACCCTCTATGGTTTTCTATTAGACTGTAGCTATGGGCCCTTATCTGTTGATACTGTTTGGAGGAATGACGTACCAAATTTGGACCCTGACTTTTGTTGGGACACAGTATGGTCTAATATTAGGTTATCTTCTAGAAATCCAGACCATCAGCAAATTCATTTAAATTTTGTACATCGGACTTATTTAACTCCCCGCAGACTATGTGCTATGAGGATTTTGAATAATCCCAACTGCACTCTCTGCTCTTCAAATAGTATTGGTACCTTCCTTCACATGGTTTGGGAATGCCCAAATGTGTCGTCATTCTGGAATATGGTTGCCTCAAAACTTTCAACTATCTTTAGTATCAATATCATATCTTCTCCTTCTTTATTTTTATTAAATGACGTCTCACAGTTGCAACTAAACAATATACGCAAGCGCATCTTCTTTGCTGGATTAACGGCGGCAAAGAAGATGGTAGCTACGCGATGGAAACCTCCTCATACGTTAACGTTTCGACAGTGGGCCTTAACCTTTCTAGATATAGTATATTTAGAGCAGTCGATAGCAAGGTTACACGGAGCAAAAGAAGAAAACATTAATATGTGGTCGGACATTGCAGATAAGCTTAAGGCTATGATTCAAGAAATCACTATATAGTGGTAACAGCCTAGCACAGGCATGCACTATACATTCCGTGTTGGTCCGGGGAAAGGGGGTGGGTGGGTTTTCTTTTCCTTTTCTTGTTTTGCTATTGTTTGTGTTGTTTGTCTGTTAATTGCATTTTTCTTTTGATTAATGTTTTACCTTTTCTTTGATTCACTCATATTATGGAAAATAAAAATAAAAATAATTGATAACAAAAAAAAAACTTTTAGTTAGCTGACTTTCTTTTTTTACAGACCGAAACCCGTGACATGTTGTCCCGAAATCCTTTTATTTCCGATAGACCCGACCATTTAATCATTATTAAAACTCTTTCATGTAACTCACTGCAGCCGTGCAGCGTGCGCTGTTAACTGATTGACAGGCAGAAGAAGGCTACCAAGGAATCTATAATATTAAGATCGAAACAAAAGCCAGAGATTAAAAGGAATACTTTTAGGCTATTTTCTAACTACAGAGAGTAAAGTCATGGTTTAACTTGTACGCGGTCGCGGCTGCTTTCTCATCATCCTGGCAGCAGGCTACGCATCACGCATGCATTACGCACGCACCAATATCTTTTCCCCCTGCTGTTAAACTGATCCTAGACCAGCATTATCATCTCACTGTTGCACAGCCATTCATCTCGCTGCCTCACGGCTAACAGACCATGATCCTAGGTCAGGCCATCCTAAACACAGCACACACGTTAAACAGAACTCCAGTAGTTCGTTCCTTATAGTGCACGCCAGCGCGCACACACACTTTACAGTTTGCATAAAAAAGCAGAAAGTACACACACAGTACGGGTCCTCTTGGGTCCTCTCGGGTAATACACATAATGATTGACAGACCCGTATTCCGAGGGTGATGCGGCCATTCCGACCCGGCTATGATAAAACACTGACCGACCCTGTCTACTCTGCCCCGGCCGGAGCTGAGGGGAGGGGGAACGGAGAACGCGTGTTATCACTTGTCTCTTCTGTTCCTTTTCTTATTTAATAGGCTAACAACCACGGCCAGGTCTCATCATCACATCATCACATCATGTAGTTTCCATTGTTTTATTTGTTTCCCTGTCTCCATTCTCCTCTCTCCTTTCTCTCCTTTCTTCTCCTTTCTCCTGTGGCTATGCAGGCAGATATCGCCCCCTCGTTTTTAGACGAATTAAGCGAATATTATACGCATATTCGCGGCGCTTTTTGGTGTGTATGGAAAAGGGCGAATGGCGAATTCTTCGCCTTTTTGGTTCGCTTATTCACGTCGCTTTCGCTAATTCGCCGGTCTGGACAGAGCATTAGGATGCCATTTTGGAGTTGGACTGAATTTAGCCAGATAGTTGTAAGTGCATTCATGAACTCCCCTAGCCTGGAAGGTATAGGCTCAATATTCTGTAGGTACATGCCAGGCATTTTTAAACTTTAGAATTGTGTAGGATATGTTTCCACAAAAACTTTTTGGACATAATGTCACTTTTTAATCTTACAGCAGTATACTCTAGACCAGTGTTTCTCAAAGTGGATGCCAGGGACTCTGTGGGTTCCCTTAAGGGCGTCTGAATGGACCCATATACGTCTGTAACTATGACAGTGTACAAATGGAACCAAATGAACCCTAACGGGTCCATTTGGTTCCATTTGTACACTGTCAGAGTTAAGGGGAGACCTTGAAATTTGAAAGTTTGAGAAACACTGTTCTCTCTCTCTCTCTCTCTCTCTCTCTCTCTCTCTCTCTCTCTTTCTCTTTCTCTCTCTCTCTCTCTCCCCCCTCCCTCCCTCTCTGGCTAGCGGCCATTTTGAGTCACAGTGACTCGGTAGCACCTGCCTGCCGAGGAGGCGGAGTATTGATGGTGTGTGGAAGGCAGAGTTGCTTGAAGCACTGCGAGTACAGAACAACCAATACATTAAGGCATTTAGGCCTCAACACAAATCAGTGTCACTTTAGATTTGAACCACTCTAACCATTATTTGATGCTTTAACTATTAAAAAATAGCAGATGCTCAGCGGCACCGCACTGCAAGCTTGTAGATCTGCTATTTTTGAAAAATCGTGAACATTTGTGCAAGTCTTTGAATATTTTTCACCCGATTCCATAATAAATGTCTTCTAAATCCTTCTTCTAAATCAGTGGTTCTGAAACTTTTTCATGGCAAGGACCCCCAAAATTACATGTATTTGGCCGCGAACCCCCATCTCAAAATATGTTGTTCCAGGGACCACCCAGAAGCAGATATTTGAGTTACAAATGTTCACTTTTAAAAAGATATATTCAAAGACTTGCAAAAAAAAAGAAAAGGATTTTTCAAAAATCTGTGCTGCGAGCTTGTATACCTGCTATTTTTCCAAGCATTAGGCCTAAATTGGTTAATGTGCTTGTCAAGGTGAATCCAGAAGGCCCAATGGCACATTTACAATACGTCAAGATAAGTAGGATACTTTAAAGTACACACCCCCCCACCGCCCTCCCCTCATGAGTGATGCATTCTCTTAAAAGAGATAGACCGGGGAATTATTGATAAGAGGCACTATAGCTATAGCAGCCATCACTGTGTGGTTATTGTCTAGGCAGTGTGTCTTTGTGCAGATAAAATCGTCTTACAGTGTTTTGATGACATGAAATGATTTATGACGTACAAAAAAAAAACCTTGCACTCCCGTGTTGGCCCTAAGGATTCTGTTGGATTTGTCAGCTAGACAGATTGCTAAGGGTTCTTTTTTCCCCCCGGAAACGTCCCTGTGTGTGTGTGTGTGTGTGTGTGTGCGCGTGTGTGTGCACGCGCGGGTGTATGTGTGTGCGTGCCTGAGTGTGTATGTACACACGTGTGTGTAATATGCTACACACGAGAACTGAAATGTCACGAAAGCAAATCAACATCGTGGTTAGGGTTAGGTTCAGTGTGAAACAAAAAGAAAAAAAGGGACATAAATTAAAACATTTTTTCTTTTTTCTTTTTTTTTTTATCCCACAATTTTGTAACCCATTTTTTCACCCAGTGCCAATTGCCTAAGCTGTAATCCTGGGCTCTGCTCTCCCTCTGCCGCACCTGGGGAGACAACGGACTGACCTCATGCTTCCTTCTGTGCATGAGTAGTATGGGGTTATATTTAGGACAATTCAAATTCGTATTCGTACTTTGCCTTTTTTTTACTCGTAAACATTTTTACCAAAAAAACTATACGTAAACAAATTAATTGGAAAAAAATATCCGTAAAAAAAAAAAAAAGTATGAATGTTTTTGGGGAAGCTGCAGTGATTATAATGCCAAAACAAAAAAACAAGACAAAATACGAATATTTTCTTACTGATTTACGAGTTGTTTTGTTGGTTACTTCATCACGAATGCTTTCATCATCTCACGCACACGAATCTGTATGACGCACACGAATGCATGCATGGAATGAATACGGCCAATAATCACGTGATCGGCAGAGAGCCAATGGGGGTGCGGCCTTTCCACTAGCCAATCATAATTCTCCATTGTTGGCAGCGGTTGCCATGTCTGGTAAAAGTGAGTAATCTCTGCTTTCTGTTGTTTATGGGAAACGTATGTAACTATGCTACAGTCTTCACAGCAGAGCCGACAGAGAAAGGTAAGATAACGTCGCTATTATTATCATAAAATACAGCAATCTATCTAATAAAACGTTTGTTAAATGTGCTTAGCAGTAGTGTCTTTTAGGGTTTAGTCCGGGGTCTTTATTTGATGTAAAGAAAGTTTAATATTAACGCTAGCCTCATTAGCATCTTAGCTCCGTCTATAATAGGCTACTACATCATCAGACTGTTGGTTCTCTGGGGTCCGGGGACCCCCAGGGAGTTCCAGGGGGTCCCCAGCTAAATTATAGTTAGGAACCAAATGGACCCTTAGGGGTATGTAACTGTACAAATCATTTGGTTCCATGTGTACACTCTGAGTTATGCTAACGTATGATTTTACAATATAAGTTGGGGTCTCAGAGATACAAATGCTATTAAATGGGGGGTCAGTAGCCTAATGGATGTCAAACTGGGGGTCCTTGAAATTAAAATGGTTGGGAATCACTGCTAGAGCCGTAAAAATGTTCTCTTATGGGGTCACTGGCCTAAATGGGGGTCAGTGGGAATGTGGGATAATACAAGTCAATTCTTATTACCTCTTATTAATTTGGTGATTATCAAACGAGTATATGGGGACCAAACAATCTGTACAAATAGAGTAAAAATCCTCAATGTTAATTTCAATCTGAGTGTAGACCTTTACAGGTTCATTTGGTTAAATGTATTTTTAATTAAAGTAAAAATAGTCTACACAGTACATGTTATAAACAACTTTACTTTTGACTAAGTCCAGTTTCATTAACATTGTAAAATGATAGCTATAGTAACAGTAAATATCTGTTCTTACCATACATAAAAATACATTTAATAATATACATAGTCTTGTCTTGGGTACATTTATTTTTCTTTCAGGAACTGTGATGACATGGACCACATCAGCCGATCAGGGTTCAGATGGCAGGATGTAGCAGCAATCAGATTTGAGAATTCAACCTCTTGAAAGAGCTCCAAGAAGGAACAACAAACTTTCTGTGGTCCTTCGTGGTGAGGGAGGTTGACGACTGTTTGGTTCAGGAAAACTCACACCCCTGTACTTTATTGGGAAGGAAACTATTGATTCTATTCACAACACACATTTGTCTTTGCCTATTCTATAGCTACACCTACATTATTCAGAACCTTATTCAATTTAATTTACAATATGCAAACAAAATCCGCCCAAAATACAATACTCTACATTCTATTGTTTTCCTAAATAAAAGGCCAATTGCATGTGAAATGATATTGCTTGTATTGTCTGAATACATTTGAATAAAGCTGATACAAGACTACATTCTATTGTTTTCCTAAATAAAAGGCTAATTGCCTGTGAAATGATATTGCCTGTATTGTCTGAATGCATTTGAATAAAGCTGATATAATTCACAAGACGTAAACATGTCATGATTCATGTGTTTTAATCGAAAAAGATGAACATGCTTAGTAGTACAGAATATCGTCGCTGTCCAATGAAAACCACGTAAGTCCATTATTATGGATTTTTACTTTTCATCATAGTTGGATTACATTCACTCTCCTCTCTCTGCTAGTATCAGCTGGTGTGTAAATGGCCAATGGAAAGTTGTTTTATTGACCAAGCTATTTAACACGCATCACCATTGGATGTTTGACATGTCCCTCAAACCGCGTATGTAATGGGCGGGGAGATACGCTGAAACAGTAATCACCATTGGATGTGGGACCTGTCCATCACACCGCGTATCCAACAGCCAACGGAGATACGCTCCGAAACGACATCACCATTGGATGTTCAACCTGTCCATCACACTACGCGTATCTAACCGCGGGAGAAGAAGGACTGGAGGAGGGGAATGAATGATTCAGAGCAACAAACTTTTTCTTCACTAAACGACACGGAATTCGACATTATTACAAGGTAAAGTATCACCAAATGTCTTGTTGAGAACTGTATGCTTAGGTTATACCAACGATCATGTTCACGATTGTGCTTGGCGTCGTGTGAATTGTTATTATTCAAGGAAAGTATTGTTCTCTGATGTTTGTGTTGTCTGTTTGTTCTCTGAACAAGCAGCGTCGTACACTGATTTTGCTTCAAACATGGTTCGCCTCCGTCAACCCACCGTTATCGATCAAATAATTTGCCATGTGGTTTTCCATTTACCTTTACCTTATACCTTACATTAAGCTGCCAGCACAACAACCTCTATGGAGTGTCCATGGAACCAAATGGACCCTTTACGGGTCCATAAAGGGTCCATTTGGTTCCATCTGGACACAAACGTACCATTACATTAAGCTGCCAGCACAACAACTTCTATGGAGTGTCAATGGAACCAAATGGACCCTTAACGGGTCCATAAAGGGTCCATTTGGTTCCATCTGGACAAAAACGTACCATTACGTGTGGTAAAAGTACTCAAATGTTTTTACTTTAAGTACAAATATCAATAATGTAATGTAGAAATAATCTGTTACAAGTAAAAGTCTGGAATTCAAAATGTACTTGATAAAATGGCTAAAGTGTTGGCATCAAAATGTACTTAAAGTGCCAAAAGTAAAAGTACTCTATGCAGAATGTCCCATTTCAAATATTTTGAAAATGGCAGATCTACATGCTCACAATGTGTCGCACTGTGAGCTTGCATTGGAGTAAAAGTACTCCAAAGGCACTCAGCTTGTTGTGTATTAAAGTACAATAATTTTGATCTGTGATATAGAGGAGTACAAGTATTGGAAATTGGAAATAATTCAGCTTGTAGTGGAGTAAAAGTAAAATATTTGGATCTGAGATATAGTGGATTAAAAGTATTGGAAATTGATAATACTCTAGTCAAGTACAAATACCTCAATATTGTACTCAAGTACAGTACTTAAGAAAATGTACTTAATTACTTTACACCATTGTGTTACCCTTGATTTTAACCCTGTATTCTCCTTTTATTTTCAGTATAACATTTCAGGATGATGTATTCTATGGAGGAGCTGTGTGCTTTGGTTAGCGTCAAGTATGTCAGGGGCAGACATGACGAGGCAGAGACTGTACTAGAGAGCAGTGAAAGCAGCGAAGAAGGTTTGTGCGATAAAAAAAAATAGAAAGAAAAATAGGAATAAGTCAGCTCAGTTTAATGATGTGTGTAGTGATTCTGGCTGTGGTGCAACTTGTGTGATTAATTTGGAAATCAAAGTGTTTTAATCATGAATTACAATAATTAGCTGCTGTATTCAGTGTTCTAATGATAATCTGTATCTTTCCAAGATGCACTTGATTGTGACCAAGTTGATGCTGCCAGTGCTGGGTCAGCTGTTTTGATTCAATCTGGGAGTGAAGGTATGTGGTGTGGTGTGTTATGAATTATAGTGCATAGAAACACATATGTGTGGTTTTGTATTGTACCTGCTGTCCTAGTTACAAATCCCTAAACATGCACTAAGTACCCATTTTGAATTGTTGCTGTACTAGTTTCAAACATAGTATTATTACCTTAACACAAATTGTTAATCAGTATCTGCTGTAGTATCACAATCTTAAAAAGTAGCCATTTCATTAATTCGTGTGACCTTTTTCCCCTTTCAGCAGGAGAAGCAGCAGGAGAAGCAGTTGTGGAGGACTCATCAATTGAGGAGATTGAAGGTTTGTCTTTGTCGCACGCACACACACCCACTGAGAGAGAAGTAAGGTTTGTGGTAAAACAGATTAAGGGCAAAGGATGCAACATCTTGGCAATGTAATTTCTACTTTGCATTCACTGTACATTGTGTTCCTCTTATGTTTTTACCAGATGAGCTTGATTCATCATGGAACCTTAAATTAGAGTTGGATAATCCTGGTGCTGCTGAATCTGGATATGAAGGTAATATTAATAGCTGTATAGAGTCTTTCATACAAAAACATGACGCACACATGTGACACTTTGCATTATTGTCAATGCTGCATGTTTTCTATTTGACATTCAGTCTCTTCTCTTTTTCTGCAGCAGAAGTTGTTGCGCCTCACTCAAATGAGGGAGGCGAAGAAGGAATTGAGGATGACTACTTAAGTGGGGAAGAAGAAGGTTGGTGTAAAACTAACAAGTGCCAGGGAACCGAGGCTATTGGCCAGAGCAAAGCCTGACACTGAATTGCAGGTGTGTTAACATTGCATTCATTTTGTTTCTTTCTTTCCCAGATCCACTCGACCACTAACCCTAACATCTAAACGTGACCAACATGGTGATTCTTCTGGTGCTGCTGAATCTGGATATGAAGGTATTATTATTAATAATCACTGTAATAAACACAAATAGTGACTGCTGAATGTTGCATTTTCATTTTTTTCCTTCAGAATCATACTGTACATGACCAGAAAGCGCCTCACACTTAATGTGAGAACATCTCATATTTCTTTTCTGTTCTTTAGGTGCAGACAGAGTTGAGCCGGACTCAAATGTGGAGGATGAAGATTCTGAAGGAGTTGAGGATGACGACACAAGTGGGGACGAAGAAGGTTTGTGTACAACCAGGCTTAAGTCAGCCAGAGCAAAGAATGTCCTAGCAACACTGAATTATGTCAACGTGTGCATTCTGTTTGTTCCTCTTTCTTTCCCAGATCCGCTTGATCGAAACTGGACACCTGAACGTGACCAACATGGTGATTCTCCTGGTGAATCGGAATCTGGAAATGAAGGTGTTGTTGTCATTATTAATATGGACACATTGATGCACATGTGTGTAATGTAGTATCTTGCATGGTGCATGTTTGCTATTTAACTCTTTTCTTTCAACTACACATCCATACAGTACACATGTACATACCCACACAGATGTGCACGCAAGGGGCTGCACAGATACACACAGAGAGACTCGCACACTAATGGTCTGAATGACAAATTTTCTCTCTTTTTGTGACACAATATAGGACTTGAGGTGGAAGAAGACTCCTCAGGTGTTGATGCTGGTCTCTGTAGGAAGAGGAGAAATCCAGAGGGCTGGAAGAACAACATCCAGAAGAGGCGTAGAATGATAGGCCAGTCATATCTGGCCTAGGAAGAATAGAGAGTCAGTGTTAAAGGAGGGAAGAAAAATGGGTGTGTCATGTCAGTCTGCAGCCGGCCACAGGTCCAGTAAACTGCACTGCAGAGAAGTGGAAGAGTCGAAGCGAGAAGAGATCTTCAAGTACTTCTGGGAGAAATTAGACTGGCGTGAGAGGAAGATTTATGTTGCATCATTGGTAGAGGTGAGCAGTGTAAAGCGACGGAGGACAGGAGCAGAGAAATCCAGGAGGTCGGCATCCATTTTCTGTCACCTTGTCGTAGATGGCAGGAGACTCGGAGTGTGCCAACGCATGTTCCTGTCAACCCTAGGCTTGAAGCAGTGGTCTTTTTTGAAGTGGGTAGGAAGAAGAGGGAAAAGCCCTACTGAGGAAGATAAGCAGAAGCGGGTGAGGGTAAGGAAAGAGGAGTCTGACTTCTTGAAGACCTTCCTTCTGGACCTTCCAAAAGTTCCCTCGCACTACTGCCGGTCCTCGTCCTCTAAGATGTTAGCCTGCTTCCAGACCAGAGACCCCGCCCACTCTCAGAGTGAGCTGAGTCTGAGATCAGGCTACTAAGATGTACCTGGAGCCTGTGTTCAAGTCCATCAATCACCTCCATGCAGAGTATATCCGTTCCAGTGCAGACCATGGCATCCAGGCGCTGTCAAGGCAAGTGTTCACCAGAATGTTTAATGTTTGAATTACTCTCTTTTTCACCCGAAGAAAGACCAGTGTGATACCTGCTGTGCGTTCAAGGCTGGGAACATTGAGGCTGCCACATGGAAGGAGCACTGCAACAAAAAGGACACTGCACAAGCCATGAAGCAGAAGGACAAAGACGAGGCAGGTGAGAAGACCTTGGTGACATGCATGGATCTTCAGGGGCTCCTGCTCTGCTCCAAGCTACAGGCCTCATCCCTCTATTTCAAGACCAAGCTCTGTGTCCATAACTTTACCATGTATGACATGACTTCACATGATGCATCAAATTACTTATGGCACGAGGGTGAAGCTGGTCTCTCTGCCAACGAGTTTGCTTTGTGCATCGTGCACTTCCTCGAAGAACATCCCTCTTATGATGAGTACATCCTGTGCACAGTGTGATTGAGAGAAGACTGAGGAACAGAGACATCTGCGTTCCAGCTGAGTATGTCGTTGCCATCCGGGAAGCCCGTACCAATCCCAGGCCATACCAAGTGAAGTATGTAGACCACACTTTCTTCAAAAACTTCAGCCAGGTGAACCTCTGCAAAGCCATCTGCCCGGGAAAGGTCACTGGGGATCCCACCGTGCATGACCTCCGAGCAATCAGGTATTTGAATACATAATAATGACATAGCTGCGGAAACCAAAACAAACATTATTTAATGAGTATTAAAACCTGACTTTTCTCCCCTGTCACTGTCCTTGTATTCGTCCTAGGTACAACGTTGATGGCAGTATGGAGTACAAGATCGACCACTCAGACGCCTGGAAGCCCTACGAGTCCCCATCACTGAGGAAGAAGAGCAACATCACCACAGTGTCCCCACTCTACACTTGCCGCCGCACCATTAAAGCGATGAACTTCAAACATCTGCAAGAAATGAAGCAGGTGTTGCCCAGTGATTTCCATGGCTTCTACAACGCCCTCCGCCATGAGCACGAGGAGTGATGGTTTCTCTGTTTTTCTCTCTCTCCGTCTGACATCACCACATAGAATCGCAAACTTGACTGAATGGACACCTTTACAAGATTTCATATTTAGATTGTAATTAGAGAAAAGACAAGATGAGTGTTAAAATGTGTTAATTTTCTTCTATAATTTTAGCGATTTTGATTACATTGCTTTCAGTGCTTGGGGACATGTGTACAATGGCTAAATATGTATTTTTAGATACAATAAGTCCATTCAAAAAGAGGCACCACAATCTTTCATGGGCAGATGTTACTTATGGGGGCTAGTAGTGTCACTGTAAATTGTAATAAAATAAATTGCCAGCTTATTGTGTCTAAAAGGACACATTTAGGCACTTGCACACATGCACTGAAATAAAGTATTTAAAATCGCTAAAACAATAGAACTAAATGAAAACATTTAACTCTCCCATCTTTGCTTTTCCCTAATTACAATCTAAAATTATGAAACCTTGTATGATATTCTTGCTCTGGGGTGGCATCGTTACCAAAGTTCCTAATTCCCACTGGGTTCATGTTCCTCCCTGCCTGGACAGGTGTTATGTCGACAAGTGTTCTGCTCAAAGTGTCCTTCTCCCTCGTACAGTCTTCACTACCTGGAATCCAGCACACAGTGGTTAATGTGTTTCATGTGTGCTCTGTTACTGTTTGAAAATAGTTTAGGTGCTTATTTGTATTCTTATTTATTTGCCCATTTCTAATATAATTACAGCAGAATGCACTTTTGAGATGTTGAAATTTGACACCACAGTAGGGACATCTATCTTCATTGTTGAGGTCAACTTAGCCAATGAGTCTAGCCTTAGTAGGTTGAAGAGCGTTGTAGAGCTGAACAGACACTTAACCTATGGTCCTTCCATTTTCAGTTCTATGTAATGCCCTTTCCAGGCACTGTATTACTGTTACAACACCTACATTAGAAATACTGAAACCCTCCTCCAAACATCCTTTACATCTCTAAACAATCACATCGATAATTTTGTACAATTAATTCTGCAAGTTCTATTATAATTAGTTTTCATGTAGAAAGAAACTAACAAATAAGATTCAGCAATTGAACACATCATTGAAACGGGGACTCAGCAGGAAAATCTGTTTGATTAACTTGGTTGCCACACACTGTGGAGCCACTGTCTAATAAAATATAATTCTGTGCAGTTGTATTTGACTATTGTAGCATTTTTTCCTTCCAGCCTAAAGTTGATCTTGGTCATCACTGTCTGCTAACATCAATGTGAAATAACCTATTGTACATGAACACTTATTTAGCTTGGTTATAACATCAGAGGGTCTGCTGGTAAGTAAATAAATTACATTAGGAATTGATTGCATTCTTTATTAGCAAAATGTTCATTAATCCAGGTTGTACAGTCAAAGTTGTACTGTAATCTGTTATGAAACACTGTTCATCATAGTAACTAGTTTGTTTTGGCCAAATGGTCTGTTTTTGTAATCATCCATTTCACATTTCATGGATGCTATGTACATTAAATGACAGAATAATAAAATACATTAGGCTATTGTGCACATTGTATCATCAATCATAAGAAAAAAATAAGAAACAATAAATATTGTATTTACAGTAAAAAGGTCAGGGCCGGAGGTAAGGTTAATTGTCTAGTTTTGATTTGCAGCATCTGTAAGTGACCTTTATCAGTGCTTTTATCGTGTGTATTAATAATATATGCATTTCTATTTTATTTAATGTATAAAAATGATTGATTAGTCAATTTAGTCAATAGTTTAAAAACAAATATCGTGTGGATATAGGTATATTATGTGAGGAACATAAACAACAGATTACTCACTTTTACCAGACATGGCAACTGCTGCCAAGAATGGAGAATTATGATTGGCTAGTGGAAAGGCCGCACCCCCATTGGCTCTCTGCCGATCACGTGATTATTGGCCGGTTCATTCGTGTGCGTGAGCGTTTCATTCGTGTGCGTGAGATGATGAAAGCATTCGTGATGAAGTAAACCAACAAAACAACTCGTAAATCAGTAAAGAAATATTCGTATTTTGTCTTGTTTTTTTGTTTTGGCATTATAATCACTGCAGCTTCCCCAAAAACATTCATACTTTTTTTTTTTTTACAGATATTTTTTTCCAATTAATTTGTTTACGTATAGTTTTTTTGGTAAAAATGTTTACGAGTAAAAAAAAGGCAAAGTACGAATACGAATTTGAATTGGCCTTAATTTAACCCCATAGAGTAGTCCAAGTTGCTTCTTATCACCTGACATAGGGGATTTCCCCGGTTTGGAGGTAGCGCGTGGAAGGAACACGTTATTCCAACCAGTTCCTTTCCCTTCCATCAGGCGTCTAGGGGGAGGCATTATAGAGACCAGGAATACTGCATGTTTTTGTGAGGGTATCTACCCTAGGAGACACGGGGAGAACATGCAAACTCCACACGTAAAGGCCCTTTTGCCAAACCCACCTAAGGCGATTTCTTTTTTTTTTTTTACAGAAAATAGCTTTTGATGCCTGCGTGCGTGTGTGCGTGCGTTATGTGAGCTTGCTCTCATGCTTCCAAATGAGTGCACAGTCCTAACTCTTTAAAAGGCTATTGTAGGATTAGGGCGTGGATACCAGAATGGTTGAGGTTAGGATAAAAGTTGAGGATAGTGGTGAGGGTTTGGGCTTAAGCATTGGAAAATATAAATGTACTGTAGTCCATGGAAGAGCAGCCTAATACAATGCTACAAATGCTTTCGTGTTGATCCGCATGCACATGCACGCGCATGTAATTCTTTGCTGAGTGCATGTGATGGGAGGTGTTTGTGTGTGTGATGTACAAATACATGCACACGTATACGCAGTGAAGGTACATTTAGTCAAGTACTGTACTTAAGTACAAATGTGTTATTTTGCAGATTCCGATTATTAATCCAACATGTACTGTAGATGAACCATGCACTTAAGGGGATTGTTCATCCCAAAATTACTTAAAGGGGAAGACCACCCATTTTCAATATTGAACAACGTCATTAATATACCTTAGAGGAGTTGTGTGGAAAGAACTGGAGGATTGATTTTGGGGTTTGTATTGTAAAGTACAATGTGTGATGTCACCAAGTTGTAATTTGCAATACAAACCCCAAAATCAATCCTCCAGTTCTAAGCAACACAGAAGAGGGGGAACTTTTTTTCTATTTCCACACAACTCCTCTAAGGTATATTAATGACATAGTTCAATATTGAAAATGGGTGGTCTTCCCATTTAAGACAATAATTTGAGGAGGCTCTTTGTGTCTCCATAGGGAACAAATCAGGCTCTTTGCGTCTCCATAGGGAACAAAGCAGGCTCTTTGCGTCTCCATAGGGAACCACCGCTGGTCATCAAATCATTGGCTTAGGAACGCTTGAAGAAGATCCATGAATTCAAGTCTCCATTACTCCGAGTAATCGATAGGAAAAAAAATGGGGCGTGAACTATCCCTTTAAGCCCTATTTTATATTTTATACTTAGTACATTTGAGTACTTTTTCTTTGGTACCCTAAGTATTTTTTAATTTGTTTTGTACACAGATGTACATTCTTTGGATACAGGTTGCTCGCAAAACTTTACAGTATTTTCATATTGTGGTATTGCTACTTTTACTGGAGTACAAACAACTCACTGGTGTCACTCACTGCCTACATGCTGTCAATGCACGTTTGCAGCATACGTGGACTTTCACCTGCCAGCATGGATCCGCATCATCGGCGCCGCGTATCACCGGCTGTAGCGTTTCAGCTGCAGACCTGCGTGCGCTATTCTCTCCTCTCATCTCATGTCCTCCCGCCCTGGCTGAATAACCCCCCATTAAGGCCCCCGAGGCCCTAACGGAGAGACGTCACATGACATGCCAGCGTTGGCAGGCGTCAGGAGAGCTCAGTGTCACTAGAACCCTTCCATGTGACATTACTCTCTTTAGCTGTCGCTATTAATTGATAAGGTCTGAAAGCGAGCGCCGGGCGCGCCCTCCTGTCCTGACACACTCACACCCACACACACTAGGTTTGGGACGATATGAACATTTTATACCAAGATTATTGTGACCAAAGAAATCGTGATTAACGATTTTATCACGATAATTAAAATATCCCCAACATCCATTATCCTGGGGCGGAACATTTGCCAAAAAACAGCCGATCTACAAGATCTACTGAGCTTGTAGATCGCCTATTTTTTGGCGAAGAGATTTGGTAGAGAGTGAAAAAAAGACTGTATCAAGTATGTATATTATAAGTACGTTTTACCAATTGGGGGTTTAAATGGTACCGGATATGCAGCTCGGCAAATAAAAGGTGAATTGATCCCAGTGCATGACGGAGGACGATTTCACGATAAATTCAATCTCCACGATACGATTATCTTGAGTGTTCTTTATCACGATAAGCGATAATATGGCTTATGGTCCCATCCCTAACACACACACACACACACACACACACACACACACACACACACACACACACACACACACACACACACACACACACACACACACACACACACACACACACACACACACACACACACACACAGGTTACCAGAACACAGTGGGGGTGATGTCAGGAGTGGCACGATAAAATATAGAGGAGAATATCTATCCTGCCACGAGTGGTGGAAAGTAACTAAAGTACTTTTACTCAAGTAGTCAAGCACCTAAGTAAGCCATTGAAACAGGGAAGGCTCTGTGTAATCTTTTTAAGCTATATATCGTCACCTTCTTAAAGGGCCTACACCATGCTTTTAAAACTATATTTTTTGTATAAATATATGCTCAAAATTGAGTCTTAGACAGGTTTTAACCCTCAACAAACACTCTGAACATTCTTTTTTTTTGTTCTAGCTCTACTATAATGAGGCTCTCCAGCTGCAATACCAAAACGGCCTCTGTTTGCTCAGGGGCGCAAAAAAAAAGTTTTTGAAAAAAGTTTTTTTTTCAAAAAAAAAAGTTTTTTGAAAAAAAAAGTTTTTGAAAAAAGTTTTTTGAAAAAAAACGTTTTTGAAAAAAAAAAGTTTTTTGAAAAAAAAAATTGAAAAAAAGTTTTGAAAAAAAAAAGTTTGAAAAAATTTTTTTTTTGAAACATTTTTTTTTACTTTTTGACAGTTTTTGAAAAAAAAAAATTTGAAAAAAAATTTTTTTTGGAAAAAAAAGACATTTTGAAAAAAAAAATTTTTTTGAAAAAAAAGATTTTTTTGAAAATAAAGATTTTTTTGAAAAAAAAAAGTTTTGAAAAAAAAGTTTTGAAAAAAAAGTTTTTTTGAATTTTTTTTTTTTTTTACTCTGAAAAAAAAAACGGGAAACGCGTGTGACGTCACATGCGTCAACTCTCAGAACAGCACTGTTCTGAGAACCCGTGGAAAGCTTTTCATCTCTGTCTTCCCAAAACCAGAGAAAGACACAATGTACAGAAATAGGACTTTGTGAGGATAGAAGGTGCCAGTGGGACCCCAAAAAAAGGTTTTAAAATAGAAAAAGTGAAAATTCATGGTGTAGGTCCTTTTATAATGGCCTACAATAAGTCATTTTTTTTGTTGAGGAAAATACATCTTTTGCCTAATTCATACTTTGGAAAAGTCTATTTATCTCAGATGCGTTTTTGGTCCAAACAAAAAACATTTTATGCCATTTATGTAGGGTTGTACTTACTACTGTACATACACACACACTTAACGATGAACACCTGAACAGTAATCAAAAGTGTCAAGTATTCAGAAAACAGATGTGCCATGGCCCGGTCATCGCTGCTTGCAGCTTTAATTGAAGTTTGCTTCTTTAATATTGACACACATTTGAAAATACCCTCAAAAAAGAGAAGCCAGGGTTCGGTATGCTGTGAGGGAAGCGAATTCTCTCCAGTGCTCAAAATTTGGTTTAGCACATTTCTATACACACAGACATAGATCACTGACTACCTGCCTCTTTCAGGCTATCCAGTTTATTTGTGTTTGTGTTATATTTTCTTATGAATTCTTTCACAAAGCAGCACCAACACAAATGACCATTATGTTGGCATACAAATTGGCTTTCATCTCGACCCGTACGCCGCCTGAAAGCACCGTGCTCTTCAGTCAGAGGAGATAAACTGCTCCAAAGGCCCCCGATTCAATGCAGATTCAAAGCAACAGGCATCTCTCCCTCCTCGCTAGCTCGGTTCTTATTACAGCGCGTCCTCCGGCAAACATGAGCAGGACAAGAAGAAAAACAGCCCCTTCAGAGTTACCTTCAAAGGACAAAATGGTATAAATAGGTATCTCTCTCTCTCTCACTGCGGCCGTGTGTTTGCGCGTGCTTGTGCCTTTTGTGGCATAAGTGTGTGTAAGTGTGTGTGTGTGTGTGTGTGTGTGTGTGTGTGTGCGTGTGTGTGTGTGTATGTGTGTACTTTAAACTGTGTTGTTTGTGAATGTACCATATCGTCACTGTCGGGCAGAAACCTTGTATCTCCGAATTTAATTTTTTTTTTTCGCTAAGTAAAGCCCTGCTTCATCAGACAAGGCCGTCACACAAAAGTAGTGAAAACAGACGATCTACAAGCACAGCGCAGTTGGGTGCTTGTAGATCGGCTGTATTCTCTAGTTTAGTTCATTTTTTTTTAAACGAACGGTTTGGACATTCAAGGTTTCCACCCGACAACGACGATATGTACCGGTATTACGGCATAATGTGTGCGTGCGTGCGTGGGTGTCTGTGTACACGTTTGCGAGTACGCACAATTGTAGTTATCTCAAGCTCTATATGCGTTCACTGAATGTGTTTGGTTTTGTGTGCGAGGGTGTCTGTTTCTCATGCACATGGATATAGACTCGCTGCCAAGCAGGCGTGCATGCATGGCAGCTACAGATATGTGAGTGCACGCCATGTAATCGCGCACATGTCTGCGTGCCATTGAGGAGCAATGTTATCGGGCAGCGCCTCGCAAACTGCAGGCTATCTAGATGAATGGGACCATTCAGGGTCTGACACGAAGGAAACAGATTTGCTGAAAAGACTTCCTTCCATCTGAAGGGCCTCAGCTGTATGACTGGCTGCTTGGCTGGCTGGCAGGCCATTGGTGTGCGTGTGCGTGCGTGCGTGCGTGCATATCTGTCTGTCTGTCTCTGTGTGCAATCGCAGTATATCTCAGAAAGAAATAGGGGGTGTCAAAAAATAAGTTACCATAGCCTTATTTCTAAAATAGCAAAAATATTGGATCTACAAGCTCTCAACGTGTCGCTTGACGACGCGTTGAGAACTTGTAGATCAGCTATTAATGTTGTTTGGGGGCAAAAAGAGATGTTTTGAAAATGTGCCACGTTGAAAGTGGTAAATTAATGGTTGCGTACAATAAAAAGGCTTATTTAAATTAGAACACGAGTCACATTTAGATGGACGTGAATCGATTGCGATGAATTCAGATTCATCTGCAAAAACAATAGCATAAAATGTGGACACTAGGGGTGGATTGCTTAATGCCCCAAATAACGCCCCTGTCTGCCTGTCTGTGCGTGTTTGTCTCTGTGTGTGTCGATGTTATGTGTGTCTGTGTGTTGGGGGGGAGGTCTTATTACCGTGTCTGCCAGCAATAACCCCCGCTCGTCTTTATTGCCCAACTGAGTGCCAGGCGCTGAGGAACTGCTTCCCCGATGCCGCTCGTAAATCAAAACCACTAAATGCCGTTTCTAACTCAATTCCTATTTTGCACCGCAGGGCCGTGGCCATAACTTTGGTGTAATGATCATTCAATTACGGGCCCCCTCAGACAGGGAGCGGAGAACGGAGGCCGATACAAGCTGCGATCCCCCTATCTATCACATTTCTCTGCGCGGCCCGGGGGGAATTGCCAAACCCCGCATTTGTTACCCACCCATCAGTGCTGTGTGTGTGTGTGTGTGTGTGTGTGTGTGTGTGTGTGTGTGTGTGTGTGTGTGTGTGTGTGTGTGTGTGTGCGTGCAAACATATGTGTTTGTATTAGCGTGCTGCGTTTACCTTCACGTCTGCGTGTGCAGTCAGGCAGAGAGAGAGGTGAACTTGTAACAATCCATGTATAACAAATCACTGTGACTGCTCTCTTTCTCTCTCTCTCTCTCTCTCTCTCTCTCTCACAATCTAATAAAATGGACGTATGTACTGTATACAAGGTCATATCTATGGACAGATTCACACATCAATGTTTGGTAACCGTGGGTTTTGGCAACCTCGCTATAGCGATGGTTCAGTCTCCTGTTTCTCACTTTGCAGCATTAATAATTAATGAATTGATTAATTAATCATTCTTAATTCAGTCACCTATGACAGGCACCTATGAGGTCAGTTGTGACATTTGTATGACGTACACGTACAGTATGACTCTGGGCAACATGGATTTATTTATTGCCATTGTTGTCTGTCATGGCCAGGCAAGTTTATTTGTATAGCACATTTCAACAACAAGGCACAACAAGGCACAGTAAGTGCCTTACTTAAAAGACTTTGGGACAACAAATTAAACAGGAATTATAAACAGTGTAGTGAAGAATAAATATTTAAAAAGAAACTCAATAAAAGGCAGAATGTGTATTTATTTATTTTGCTTTGATTTAAAAGAACTGAGTAGAAGAATGGAGCCTGGCAGAGCTCTGCGTACGTCACTTTTGTCTGCCCGGAATTACCTACAGTATGGACACAAAGTATTATTGGCAGTGTGCACAAGAAATGATCTCCATTCAGCACGCACATGTACGCACACACACAGACACACGTACGCACGTGTGTTCGTGGTGGCGCTAAATGGGACAGATCCATGTTGATGACAGGACTGTAGACATACTGTGTGTCGCTTCGCTCGGTTTTAGGGCAAAATCTGTAGGAGTAGTCTCCAAAAATGTGTTTTGCAAGAATCGGCCTCATGGTGGCGCTAGATGGCCATGTGAGAAATGAGAGGTGTAGGTTGTGGTTTGGCAGCCAAGGAGTGTTTGTGCAAAGTTTGGCATGGATAGGGGCAACAGTGGCAGAGATATGAGTAAAGGAAAAGTGTGACGTGTGACGTGACTGACAGAGAGACAGACAGACAGACAGACAGACAGACAGACAGACTGACAGACTGACTGACAGCCGGTGGAGGTTTTGATAGTAACTGCGACCTGACGGTCGCAACAAACAGCTAGCTGCTGTCATAGGTTGAGGAATTTGGTAATGATTTTTTTTTTGGGCGGTGCAGCATACAGTACAGCTCAGCCTTTTAATCTTTTCAGGTTCACTTGAGTGTTTGACATTCGTTTTGTTATTGTACGACTTCAGCCTTGTGGTGAGAAACTGTCTCTCTTAGTTGTTGGCCTTTTTGTAAGTTCATCTTGGTGTCTTGGAGTTTTTTTTTCCCCTGTTCTTTTTTTACAATAAACATTTCATTCTCTGCACCTGAGCTTCCACCCTTCTTGCACTCCGAGGGTTCCAATCCTGACAGCTACTCATTTAGTTTTTATGTTGTGTAGTATATCGTCACTGTCGGGCAGAAACCTCGTATCTCCAAGTTTCAGATTTGAAGTAAAACCCTGCTTCATCATACAAGACTGTCGCACAAAACAAGTTCAAATAGCAGATCTACAAGCACACAACGCCTCACGGTGCGAGGCGTTGTGTGCTTGTAGATCGGCTTTTTTCACTAGTTTAACTTGTTTTTAAAATAATAATAAAAAAAGGAACGGTTTTGGACATAAAAAGACTGTCGCACAAAACAAGTTCAAATAGCAGATCTACAAGCACACAACGCCTCACGGTGCGAGGCGTTGTGTGCTTGTAGATCGGCTTTTTTCACTACTTTAAAGCCATACTGTGTAAGATGCCCAACTAGTGGTCATTAGCCCTATAGCAAACCGCGGTCGCGTCCGCGTCTTTCGGACGTTTTTCGTACCTTCAGACCAACGCGTCTGCCTCCACCTCGTTGAGATCTATCTTTTAAGGGGTCCCTTGTTCCTGTGCGTTCAGTAATTCCAGAGATACGGACTCCTTCACCCTGCCTGGTAGGCGAAATTACCTAGAGAAGGGATGGTACAAACGGGCGACAACAAATATGGCTGCCATAGCGACCCCACTTCAAGATGCGCTGTGATTGGCCGGCAGTTGTATAACCCTCGCTGTGATTGGCCGGTAGTGTGATGTTTACATACAGAGAAGGCTTTACAGGCTGAAATTCACGGCGCGGATCTTCTAAAACTTTTGTGATTTAATAGTTAGGAGAATTTTAAGATTTGTTTTATAAAAAAAGTTACATAGTACAACTTTAACTTGTTTTTAAAATAATAATAAAAAAAGGAACGGTTTTGGACATACAAGGTTTCCACCCGTCAACGACGATATGTACATGCATCAGATCCCACACACGTGTGCTATATTGCCACGGCTGTATAAGTAAACATCTTTAACATAATGGCTAGGCCTCCAATTATTCAGCCACAACTTACATTATAGATCAGAGTGCCACACAGACACACTGAAGGCTGTATTTGAATTTGCCCAATCAAATGAATGCACAGGAACCCAACTAGTACAAAGCAATGTTGCTTTTGCTCCAATGTCTATGCACCAGTGGAGACACAAATCAACCATATGGGCTGATTACCAATTAAATGGCTAAGGATGTACACCATCTCTCTCACTCACATGCACACACGTACACGCGCGCGCACACACACACACACACACACACACACACACACACACACACACACACACACACACACACACACACACACACACACACACACACACACACACACACACACACACACACACACACACACACACACACAACACACACACATTCTAACAATTCATCTATGTCAAAACAAGGGAGCATACAAGGACACACATATTACAGGTGCAGTGAGGTTACATTCACAAAATCATAAGGACAAATATGTCCTTATGATACAACCAGCATGTCACTCTGCACTCCATGAGCACAAGTAGCGCATGTCACTCTGCACTCCATGAGCACAAGTAGCGGCGTCTCCGCCTCTCCGGGGCCACCAATTACAGCAGAGACGGTACAATACTTTGCCAGCCTCTCTGCCTCGATGCCTTTGGGCATCCCAAGTAGTTGAAACCCTCCAACAACCAGTCTGTGAGTCCTGTAGGCTGGATCAGCGGAGGAAACGTTCTTAGTTCTTAGGTGCTTTTTGGGATGCTATATTCTATTGAGACTATACGGTATATGAGGTGGAACCATGAGGTAAAGAAGTGCTAAAATTGAAGATTGTTATATAGTCCTGGAAATCGGGTTAAATATTCTGGAAAAGTTTTGGAAATTAATTGGTAAAGATGTGTGGGAACCCTGTCGATTAGTCCTCCCCACGACACCAAATCGAGCACAGATTGTGCTCGCAGCCGTGATGTGCGTAACGGGGGCTGAGGATTGGCCGCTCATCTCAGAGCCCTGTGTGTGTAGGTGTGAACGACCCCACGGAGGCACACGTCCCAGACAAGTGAGTTGGAGAGCGAGCGACAGGCAGGCTGGTTTCACAAGGTCTGGCGTTGAGGGATTGAACACATTCAATATTCTAATGAGCGGCGGTGCGTGTCGGCCTTGTCAGCCAGATCAAATTACAACAAGCTGTTATATTGTGTGTGTGCGTGTGTGTGTGTGCATGTGTGTGTGTGTGTGTGTGTGCATGTATGTGTGTGTTTTGTGTTGTGTTCTATGTTGAATATGGTAATACTACTCCCCCCCCCCCCCCACCACCATGTGATAACAGGAAGGCATTTTTTGTTATTTTTGCGAGCACAAGATCCCGCTAAACTCTGCTCTGTCTCTTTCTACACACACACACACACACACACACACACACACACACACATACACGCAGACAAGGAAAAACACACACACACACACACACACACACACACACACACACACACACACACACACACACACACACACACACACACACACACACACACACACACACACACACACACACACATCATCTCCATATCCGTATAAACAATTCTGTCTGATTCTTTCCCTTTTCTTCTTCTTGTCTTCTAGGGAGACCGTCTAATCCCGGAGACCCTCCTGCTGGAAACTACAGGGCAAACAAAGACACACACACACACACACACACACGCACACGCACACACACACACACGCACACACACACACGGCTAACCACATGGGACACTATTTCCTGCCGCCTCTGTGCGTTGCACAATTGTGTCTGGAGCCCTCCCTGTTGATGCGTCAGGTTGCAATGTACAAATGCACTGTGAAATCCTCAGTGTTAGTGTTAACTCAGAGAGTGTATACCCTTCCTCACACAGGTCCATGTGGTAACCACGTGTACACTGAGAGCTCTGAGTTATAGTTGACGCTGAGCATTTCAGTGTGTGTGGAGTCAGCTTCCCACTGCCAGTCTCAGCGCTTTGACTCATATGGCCCCCGCAGGCCCCTAGTGCAGGGGTTCCCAAACTTTTTTGTCTCAGGGCACCCCATGAATATTGTTTTTAATCCGAGGCACCCCTACATTATAATTTTCACTCCCAGCACCATTTATAGCATATCGTCGTTGTCGGGTGGAAACCTTGTATGTCCAAAACCGTTCGTTTTGTATTTATCATCTATAAAATGTACTAAACTAGTGAAAACAGCAGATCTACACGCACACAACTGTAGATCGGCTGTTTTCACTAGTTTTGTGCGACAGTCTTGTATGATGAAGCAGGGCTTTGCTTTACCAGAAGACAGAGATACGAGGTTTCTGCCCGACAGTGACGATATTCTAGTGATTATGTTGCGAGGAAACCATTGAGATAATAGCCATTTTGGTTAGAACTGACTGAAAATAACTTTGTACTTCACGTTTAAAATGATAGTAAATAAATTCCAAATATTATCAAATTATCTCGCGGCACCCCTGGACTGCTGTCACGGCACCCCAGGGTGCCCCGTCACCCACTTTGAAAACCCCTGCCCTAGCGGACCCCTGCTTTCAACAAAGGTACACAATCTCCATCCCACAATGGTCTCTCTCTCTCTCAACCTCTCCCCAGTGGCGTCAGTTCAGCAAATGCTAAGGTATGGCAACATGGTGTCTTGCACGCACGCCTTCCACCAGTCATGGTGCCATACATACCTATAGCAGCAGGCATGATGAATTTATTTTAAGAAGTAAGTTTTATTTGTTTGTCAGCAGCTGCCATACCTTGCCATACCCAATTGACGCCTCAGCCTCCCCCTCTCTCTCTCTCACTGATCTACAAGTTCTCAATTTATGGCAAAATGTACTTTGTAATTTTTATTTTTGAATACTTAACTCATTTACAGCCCCCACCTGAGAATCCAGAGAAAAAGCTGTTGGTCCAGGCGATTTTTAATCGTGGCAGTAAATGAAAAAAAGTACTTTTGTATACTTAAGTATTTTCAAAAGCAAGTAGGCCTACTGGAGTTCTGGAGTACTTAGTCCACTGCTCCTCTCATTCATAGCTGAGTCTCTTTTTCTAAACAAATGCAGTGTCCTTCCCGAGTCCCCCTGCCCTGCCTGGGCCGTCCAGCCCGTCCCGTCCGTGTAGTTGATGGCTTTGTGGCCAAACGAGGTTGAAACCTTAATTTTTTGTGTGTCTGTGTGTGCGTTCATACCTGTATATGCATGCCCACAAGAGTGCACACGTTATTGCACACGAGTATAAAATAACCCAGGGGTTTTCAAACTTTTTTGACTCAGGGCACCCCTGTAAATAACTTTTTCATCCACGGCACCCCTGATTTACACTGTTCATTTTTAGAATCTTACATCACCACGGAGAAATATCCGTTTCCATCAGAACTTACTGAAAATAACGTTATACTTGACGTTTAACCACTTGAACCCCAGCGTGCCTATTCTGGGGGGAAGGTTCACCAAAAATAGCCGTCTACAAGCTCACAACACGTCACAACACGTCACAACGCGTCACAACGTGACGCATTGTGAGCTTGTACATCTGCTATTTTTGGTGAAGAGAGTTGTCCTAGATGGAAAAAGAACTTATCAAGTACAAATCAGGCCTGTTTTACTAAGCATAGTGAAGTGATATTGATGTACAGTAGTGATTTTGATGAATTCCAAATCTTATCAAATTATCTCGCGGCACCCCTGGACTGGCATCACGACCCCAGGGTGCCCCGTCACCCACTTTGAAAACCCCCGATATAACCTATACTTACACGTTGCTTATAGCTTGCACAAATGTGTGTGTGTGCCGCGCGCGCGCGTGTGTGTGTGTGTGTGTGTGTGTGTGTCTGTGCCTGTGCGTGTGTGAGTGTGTTAGTGTGTCACACAGAAATGTTCCCCCTGCCTCCATCCTGAACATGTAGAACTCAACCTGAGGGGACGAGTGTTCTCATTGGCTCAGCTGCACTTGTAAAAAACCCAGTGTTCATTTGACTCCTAGAGTATAAAAATGGTCTGTCTTTTGTTTTTTAACTCCCCTGAGTTACATTAACATTAAGGTTTTTTGCCAGTGCAGAGCCACAGTTAGTTGTCTGGGACCCTTCTACGTCCCAACACTCTCCTTTTCCTCGCCTCGGCCACTCGCTCCTGCTCCCATTCTTTCCCCCCTCCCCAATTCCACTCTATTTTTCGGTTCATTGGCTTAATTTCGCTCTGCTGATGGAATACCACGGACAAATCTTCAAAGGTTTTTCTTCTTTCTTTCTTTTTTGTGTGTTCGTTTGCTCCTCGGCTCCATTGGGGGTGATTGAAAACTGTCACACTTGCACACTTGCAGTACTTGAGCGCCGCACGCACGCACCGGAGAGACATTTCTTCTGAAAGAGCGCAGTGAGTGATCTGGAAATGGCCGTCGTCGTGTCACAATGGTGTAAAGTTAAAGGTCGCCGATACGATCAGGACTGCTTCACTGGGCAGGACAGTGTAAAATCCTGAGTTTTAATGTATCGCTGACAGTGGACCCAGTGAACCAAATGGCCCCATGGGACTCTGAGAGTGGTCCGTTTGGTGCCGTTTTTACACTCTCCGAGTTAAACTAACACCCAGGAATTTTACAGTAAAGCAGTATAGCAGTGAGTCACACCAGGACAGAGGCGCCTTTGCAGTGTGTGAAACAGCCCCGCAGGTGAAACATCACCTTGACATTTACAACACATAATGGAACGTTTTTCATTGCATCGCAAACTACAACAGCGGCCGGGGTCTCAAAAACCTATTGGCACTCTAAAAGCAGCGAATCCCAACCTGTGGGCCATTGAAGAGTTTATTAGCAGTTTGCTATAGAAAAAAATAAAATACAGTTTACAAATCACTGGTACACGGTCAACTAAAAGGAGATCCTAGTAAGCTTTACGGCTCATTTACACAGGAAGACAGATGGACAGAACATAGTACTTGACATAGGATAAATCAATTACAAAAGCAGAAAAAGGGGAGGAAAAAGGGGGTGGGGGGTGGAAACATGGGGGCTTAGCCTATTTACAAGTCTCGAGTAGCAGCCGCCTGATGGTTACTTTCCATACCAATTTTGAAGGAGGCTAGGGATTTAAAGGTGATACACCATGAAATTTCACTTTTCCTATTTTAAAACCTTTTTTTGGGGTCCCACTAGCACCTTCTATCCTCACAAAGTCCCATTTCTGACCGTTGTGTCTTTCTCTGGTTTTGAGAAGGCGAAGGTTAAAAGTATCCCACGGGTTCTCAAAACAGGCCATCCAGATTTGCTGCCGATTGTGACGTCATCTGCCGATTGTGACGTCATCATAAAAAAAAGAAATAAAAAAGAAATGTTTGGGGGGGTGGCGCAGTTCAGGCCAAAGGTGGTACTGCAGCTGAAATGCTCTGAGAGCCATTCAAAAATGAGAGAGGCTCTCTATTCAGGAGTGGTAATTTAGCCTCAAACCTTTTGAAAAACGTTTTTGGGACATAAACAATATGACATAAATACTTTTTAAATGCATGGTGTATCACCTTTAACCCTTAAGTTCTGTTCAGATTCACTACACCTTCGTTCTGTTCGGGTCATTTTGACCCGGTGGATATTTGGTTTAAAAAAAACAACACTAATATAAATTTTAACTTAACAAATCATCATGATACATTGACTTTGAACTCAATACCAAACAATTCATATGATATATTTGGTAAATGTTTGCATTTCTGCTTTGCTATATCACATTAAACACAGAAAGAGCTAGGCGTTTTTACTGATTTAGCTGAAATCCATGTAAATAAAACGACTTCATTTAATACTGGGCAATATTGCTCATGCTTATAGGAAGGGGGGGAGGGTTCGGAATGGGGCTTCGGAAGGGGGGTGTTAGAAGTGGGGGTGACTGTGTGTCTGTGTTTTGGCATAATACTGTGTATTTCTGTGCTTCCGGGTCAAAATGACCCGAACAGCACTTAAGGTTCAAAAAATATGAGGGGGGTGTAGCATGGGTGTAGTGCAAAATTTTTTTTTTTACATGTTCATCTCAGAAGAATCTTTAAGGCCAGTGAGTTTCAGGTGGAAACATTTTTAACTTCTACCTTTTTTTTCCAAATGAAAATGTAAAACGGGTCAAAATGACCCGAACAGCACTTAAGGGTTAAGGCTTGCGGGAGGGCGTTCCACATGTTGGTGGTATAGCTGGAGAACGAATTAGAGCCTTTTATATGTAATGTATCTTGTGCACCAGGCCAATTGCAAGATGCTGTACTCTGTCACCAGAGCCCACTGGCGGGCCGTGAGGATATTGCAAGCGGGGCCCCCCCAAAATAATTACAAAATGAATGCAAAGAAAAGTCATGGAATTTTTTTATTTAAAACTTTGAAGACGTTATTTTCATTGTGAGAGTGATAAATAAAAGTAGGGCGGAGAGGCTTATCATCCGTATCAGCGGAAAAATAGTCATGGTCTGAAAATGCTCGGGGATGCAAGTACAGAAGACTGCCTGTGTCTAACCCAATCTAGGCATAGAATTATTGAATGCTTTAACCAGTGAAAAATAGCAGATATACAAGCTTGCGTGCGAGCTTGTAGATTTGCTATTTTTGAAAAATTCAGGAAAATGTGTGCAAATCTTTGAATGTATTTTTTAAAGCAAACATTTGTAACTCAAATGTTGCTTCTGGGTGGTCCCTGGAACTAAATATTTTTGAGATGCGGGTCTGTGGCCAAATAAATATCATTTTGGGGGTCCTTCACATGAAAAAGTTTGAGAACCACTGACATAGTAGTCTCTCAAGAACAAACTAACTAACTAAGTGAAAAGGACCTTTTCTTTGACGATGGCTGACATAGAAACATAGGTTTTTCAAAAAAATCTTAGAAGGATTCAAAAGACACTTATAGAATCGGGTCAAAATTCTCATTTTCACGATTTTTCAAAAATAGCAGATCTACAAGCTCGCAGCGCGGCACTCGGTGCCGCGCTGTGAGCTTGTAGATCTGCTATTTTTCAATAGTTAAAGCATAAAATAATGATACACAATAATGTGTACCCGTTCTGAATGGACTAATACAGTAATTATCTTCTTGATGATGCTGTATCCTGGCAACTGCCATGGGCAACCTGGCAACTCTGGTGTCTCCATTTTGCTTTTTTAATCTCTACCTAAATAATTTCTATTTCTGTTGTGTTGTAATTATATAATTAGGCTTGAAAGGGGTCTTCAAATGGTTGCCAATTATTAATAAATGTGGGCCATATAGCTAACATTTTTCTTACGTAACAATAAATGCAAGGGTGGATGGAAGAAATCTAAACCCATTGCAATCAATTATGTGTAATGTCAAACCATAGTCATTAATTATCGACTAGCTCTGGGTGGATTTGCATACGATTATGCGCAGATTCCAATTAAGTCGGTGGGTAACATGTGAAAAACACACAGTCTAAATATAAGACGTGCGTTTTGCGTCGCATCGGTTAGTCATGGTATTATCCATCATCCACTTACGGTGTAGTGCCTCATTAAAATGCGATTCTATTCATATGGGCCTCGTTTCAAATGACAAGCCTGCACGTGTGACACAGTGCTATATAACATGGTGTTATGCATGTCTTACATCCTCTACTCTATGCAGTGTCAAATTGGTATTTTAATTTATATTTTAGGGATTCCAAAATAGAAAAGGTCACAAAAGTCATTGTTTTGCAACTAATTATATATATATATATATATATATCTTTCTTCTTCTTCTGAAAACTGTATCATGTTAACAGTCCAGCATTGAAGAGCAACACAAAAACAAACAATGCAATGAACAGAAAAGCCTTAATCTGTTTTTTTGACATGAAAACTTTCCATCATTGTACAATAATGTTTCGGGGATTCTGGGATATTATCATATTCTGTCTGTGTCGATCATACATATAACCTTCCCATGTTTTAATTTTTAATATGACCCCCTGAGATGCGGGGGCCCCGCTGACCCCCTCCCCGGCCGGGCCACAGCCCGTGGAGTGGAGCAGTAACATTCGTATGACCGCGGTGGGTGGCACGAGTTAACCACCTTCTATAGGTTAGTGTAGACATACTGTATGTGTGGGGAAACACAATCCACAGGTGCATTGTGGCTGGTGCGAGCTAATTAATGACACCTGTCGGCAGTGTTCCCCATAGCCAAGACACAGTATATGCTCACTGGTCCGTGGGAAAGTGGAGATATTCGACTAAAAACACGTTTTCTGCCGGGAACATTCAAATGGATATGAAACTAAGATGACAAATAGCTGACCCCAAGTCACAGCATTTCATTGCTGGGTGAGTACACACGCCGCGCTAACAACTTTTAATGCCGCCGCGATGACTCTGCTACCCAGGAGGGCATGGGAGTGATGCATTATATGGCTGCCGTGTATACGGAACACATGAAATGTATGTGATATCACAGCCATTCTAGGGCTATTGGGTTCAAGTGGTTAAATGACTGCAAGCCATGGGAGACGCATAAAGAGTCTGACGCTCAAGTGTTACAGTCCCATAAAACCCCCCATGTTTACGACTGCACTGCATCTCAGACCACTGTATCATGTTGAGATGATGAGTCTGTCCACGCATGTATGTAAAAAAAGCGTGTTGGCCTACCCGCGTACAAATCATACAACATATCACGCATCAAATCATACATCATGCAACAAATCATACTAACCCACGTACGAATCATAAACGGCACTGAAAGCTTGTCTGATTTGAATTGGCGTGGGAGATGCACAGCGCATGAACTCTTCGTCTTCATCCCCACTTACTCTCCCGCCCTCCTCATCCTAATCGCTGGCGGACAGTAATAACAGTAAATTACTTGAGTGCATCACGTTAAGTAGTGTACATTATGAATTAAACGATTAAGGTCTTTTTCAATATACAGTAAAAACAGCAGACCATGCAAGCTCACAAACTCATCGCAACGCTGTTATTTTCACCATAACCCAATTTTTTTTAATACAGCAATGCATTGATATTAAAAAGTAAACGTCCTTTGTAATTGCACTACTGAATACTTTTTTTTTTAAGCAAGTAGGCCTACTCTAGTACTTCAACTGACAGTGAAGTGCAGAGCCACCGGCTTAAAAACCCTGCAGAGCTTCAAAGCATCCATGATGGAGAGTCGCGCCTGATTTGTCCTTCGTCGCGTCGGAAACAGCCGATCTATAAACTAACTGCGCGTCGCAGGCGCGACGCGTTGTGAGCTTGTAGATCTGCGGTCTCCGGTCAGCAATGACATCATCGCACAAGGGAGCATAAATCAGAGATTACATAACTGCTAGACGCTGGGTCGCTGTGGAGAGGAAGGGGGTTTGTGTGCATGTGTGTGTGTGTGTGTGTGTGTGTGTGTGTGTGTGTGTGTGTGTGTGTGTGTGTGTGTGTGTGTGTGTGGGTGGTTGTGTGAGTGTGTGTGTGCACGTGCATGCATGTATTTGAGCTCTACAGCATGATATGTGGCTGTGTGTGTGTGTGTGTGTGTGTGTGCGTGCGTGCGTGCGTGTGTGTGACACTTTAAAGGAGTAGTTCACCCCAAAAAAATGACATACTGAGCCAATAATTTGATGACCGGCAGAGTCTCCATGCCAAGCATGTGCACACATAGACATAAAAGGGGGCTTGAGCCCCTGCCCTTTTATCCGTCTGTAAAAAGTGCCCTCTGCAGACCATGAATGCAGTTTCTACTATAGTTAAAGAAATGCAAATGCCCTCTTTCCATGCCATACCTGAAGGCAACATTCAAGAGAATTGCCTTGTCCAAACTCCCCTGAACTTGAATGCAGCCTCTTATGTTGAAATAATTGTCCTCTGTTGATTATGTTTATTTAGTTCAGTGTGGTATCACCCACCAAAAATAGCCGACCTCCAAGCTCACAGCTTCTGAGCTTGGAGGTCTGCTATTTCGATATTTCCACCGAAAGGCTCTTTTAGAAATGTCAGACCCTGCCTCTCTAACATTCTCTGCTCCATGCTACCGGAGACTCCACATGGTCATCAAATTATTGTACTTAGGAATGCGACGAAAATAAAAAAAAAATCTCCATGAATTCAAGGTAGGGGTTGGCGATATGGAAAAATACAATATCACGATATTTTCCCAAGCTGTATCACGATACACGATTTTATCACAATTCCTTTTCACGTTGGATTTTATGGTTATTTTTCAAGTTACTTGACAAAAACTAGACTCTCTGGGTTCCTTTTGGGAGGTCTAAATTGAACTTTATAAGTATGTAACTCTGACAGTATACAATTGAAACCAAATGGACCCGTAAGGGCCCATTTGGTTTCATTTGTATACTGTCAGAGTTAAGTGGAGACTGGAGACCTTGATATTTTAAAGTTTGAGAACTACTGATTTTGACCAAAATTCTGCAATGACTCTCTGTATTAACGATTAAACAGAATTTCTTACAAGGCTCCCTCAATTGTATCATGATAATATACGATACCTCTGAAAAGGCATATCGTGGAGACATTGTATCGTCTCAACGATAATTATCACCATATCGCCCACCCCTAATTCAAGGCTTCGTGGGTCGTGTAATTGATAGAAAATACGTTGAACTATACTCTGGCTTTTGTGTGCAGGCAGTGCACCCCAGACAGCCGCTTTTAAATGGCTTGATTCAATATTTAGATACGTTTTATTTTTATACTAATTCAATCACACCCCCTTACTCTATAAGCCCATTGCAACTTCAAAATCCATTTTAACCACGTTGGACTCCTGGTGCTGGTGACTGACTTTGTCCTTCTAATGCCCAGGGGGCCGTGATTGATTAAATGACCCCAGAGGTGTTTTAAAGTGAAATATCCCTTTAATTGCCTCTTCATTGTAAAAAAAGAAATTCAACAAAACAGTGGAATGAGTTTGTGTGCATGTGTGGGCACATTAGTGTACGTGCGTGTGTGCGCGCACGCGCGTGTGTGTGTGTGTGCTTGCATGTGTGTGAGTGTGTGTGTGTTTTACACGTACAAGCACACGCGTTAGGAGCTCACGCGGTGCGAACATTGCGCGCTTCATGCGACATTTTATCGACGGCCCCCATTGATCGGCTCTTTGACTCCAGCCTCACCTCTGGGTGGGGGGAGGGCAGTGCCTGCATGACCCCCTGCCCTGACCCCCGGTGTGCTTGTTAGGGGCTCTGGAATGTAAAGTATAGAAGGTCAGAAATAGCAGAATTGTATTATTATTGTTACGGTGACTGCGGTCCTACATGAGCAAGCCCCCCCTTTTTAGCCATGTTAGTCCATTGTACGGGCATATAATATCGATTCTGTATGGATTCTTTATACTATAGCAGTGTTTACAATGCAGCGTCCGTTTGACTCTTGAGGTGTAACGAATGGACCATTCTTAGGAGGGTCACATTTTGACGCTTTCACGGTCAAGTGGACGCCAGATTTTATTGTGTACTTTTGCTTTTTGTTTATTTCTTAATTGTTCACTTGTTAATAAACTGTGGACAGAGGTGTCGGTTTACAGGACACTGGTTCTCAACGGTGGGGTCCGGGGACCACCAGCGGTCCCTGACACTGTTTAGATTGGGGGTCCCGGTATAATACTTCAGTTCAGTGATTCTCAACTGTTACGATTTCAAGGACCCCCAGTTTCATATGCATTAGGCCACGGACCCCTGTGTCTTTTTTTTTTAATCTCTGGGACCCCTATCTACACTTGCAAAAAAACAGTCATAAGGGTCTATTTGGAACACCCGGTTGTCCCAATGTTGAGAACCAGTTGTTTAGGACAGTGGTTCTCAACCTTTTCAGGACCCCCCACCCTGACAGATGTGACTTATATTCATTGGTATGCCTTCTGAGGGCTGCATTCGATTTCATTGGTTCTTAACACTTAAGTTGGAAATGTAGGAGTTGAGGCATTGCATTTAGTTCCACAGATAAATATTGCGAAAATAGCACATCTGCAAGATCTATATTTTCACAATAAGTTGCCTCCCTCTTATATTTTTTGGACAATTGACCAGTTCTGATGGTATAGTTTTGATTACTTTTGATGCACCAACAGTCTTTTTAAAAATTAATTTCACTTTGCAGTCATCTGGGGACCCCTTCAAAACCATTTGGGGGCCCTCTGGGGGTCCCGACCCACAGGTTGAGAACCAGTGGTTTAGGGGACAGCGAATGCTCTACATATCGTGTGTGTATTTTATTTTATTTTATTTTATTTTATTTTGGTGTATATATCTTGTGAATAGGATGGACTCTTTAAGAAGGCTTCTATTTGTATTTATGCCACCGTCACCACAGCCCTGCTTGAAGTCTTGGCTGTACTTTGTTATGAACTATTTGAATAACAGATCATTGCAGCTTCTTTATATTAGATATTAGCGGCTTCTTTGTGTTTCCATGTTCTCACACATGGAGTTCCTATTAGTTTTTATTGTCTTGAGGACAGCCTGTTTATATTGCTATGAAAAACTATATTTGGATATTCAAATGTTCCCTCCCTCCTCCTCCTCTGCTAATAAATGCACCCCTACTGTATCTATCCCCCATACACGATTGTATGTATATTACTACGTTCAATAAAGCCAAATTATGTATCTCTCTGTTCCTTTCTGTGGAGATTGTGTGCCTCGTGGAAAAGAAAACCTCCTTTGAAGTCATAATATTATTAGACTTTTTTGTTTGTTTTGGAATTTGCATCAATGTGATCTTTATAGAAAAACATTTATTTCTCTTGTGTTATATGTCCTGTATTAAATGTACCCACAGACCTTTCTTTTTTTTATATATAAATTAAATGCTATTGATCGTCCTTTAATCGCTTAAGCCATATACTTTACAGGGTATAGTTACACAATAGTAGAAACAGATCCACAAGCTCACAATACATCACACACATTGCAATGCTTTGTTATCTTGTATAAAGTATTTTGTTGAAAGATGTTTCATAAATGCTGTATATATTATTTTTCGAACTTTGCACCTACAGTATAACGACATGCCCAAAATAGAGACGCCATGATGAAAGTGATGAAGAGAAGACGTCTGTGGGTTTTGCAAATATTTAACCAATATGGTTGTATGAAAAAGGACATCTCCTGTGGTAACAGAGGGGGTGCAGTAGCTATGAAAGGGGACATCTCCTGTGGTAACAGAGGGGGTGCAGTAGCTATGAAAGGGGACATCTCCTGTGGTAACAGAGGGGGTGCAGTAGCTATGAAAGGGGACATCTCCTGTGGTAACAGAGGGGGTGCAGTAGCTATGAAAGGGGACATCTCCTGTGGTAACAGAGGGGGTGCAGTAGCTATGAAAGGGGACATCTCCTGTGGTAACAGAGGGGGTGCAGTAGCTATGAAAGGGGACATCTCCTGTGGTAACAGAGGGGGTGCAGTAGCTATGATAGGGGACATCTCCTGTGGTAACAGAGGGGGTACAGTAGCTATGAAAGGGGACATCTCCTGTGGTAACAGAGGGGGTGCAGTAGCTATGAAAGGGGACATCTCCTGTGGTAACAGAGGGGGTGCAGTAGCTATGAAAGGGGACATCTCCTGTGGTAACAGAGGGGGTGCAGTAGCTATGAAAGGGGACATCTCCTGTGGTAACAGAGGGGGTACAGTAGCTATGAAAGGGGACATCTCCTGTGGTAACAGAGGGGGTGCAGTAGCTATGAAAGGGGACATCTCCTGTGGTAACAGAGGGGGTACAGTAGCTATGAAAGGGGACATCTCCTGTGGTAACAGAGGGGGTGCAGTAGCTATGAAAAAGGACATCTCCTGTGGTAACAGAGGGGGTACAGTAGCTATGAAAGGGGACATCTCCTGTGGTAACAGAGGGGGTACAGTAGCTATGAAAGGGGACATATCCTGTGGTAACAGAGGGGGTACAGTAGCTATGAAAGGGGACATCTCCTGTGGTAACAGAGGGGGTGCAGTAGCTATGAAAGGGGACATATCCTGTGGTAGAGATCATACGGTGGGTAATGTATGAAAGAAAACATATTGTCACTGTCGGGCCAAAACATCGTATCTCCAAGTTTCAAATTTGTACGTTTTTCTGCAAAGTAAAGCCCTGCTTCATCAGACAAGGCCGTCGCACAGCAGTAGTGAAAACAGCCGATCTACAAGCACACAACGCCTCGCGTTGCGAGGCATTGTGTGCTTGTAGATCGGCTGTTTTCACTAGTTTAAATCATTTAAAAAACGATAAATACAAAACATTTTTTTTTTTTGGACAGACAAGGTTTTCACCCGACAACGACGATATCCTGTGGTAGATGGTACAGTGGGTATAAAGGGGACATATCCTGTGGTAATAGAGGTGGTACAGTGGGTATGAAAGGGGACATCTCCTGTGGTAACAGAGGGGGTGCAGTAGCTATGAAAGGGGACATATCCTGTGGTAACAGAGGGGGTGCAGTAGCTATGAAAGGGGACATCTCCTGTGGTAACAGAGGGGGTGCAGTAGCTATGAAAAAGGACATCTCCTGTGGTAACAGAGGGGGTACAGTAGCTATGAAAAAGGACATCTCCTGTGGTAACAGAGGGGGTGCAGTAGCTATGAAAAAGGACATCTCCTGTGGTAACAGAGGGGGTGCAGTAGCTATGAAAGGGGACATATCCTGTGGTAATAAAGACAGGGACGTGCTGGCCATTGGGAAAAGCGGGATAACTCCCGAACGGCCGGTTCAATCCCAGCCGGTCCAGGCCGGCCATTAGGAAAATGTCCGTTTTTAAAATGATAAATACAAAACAAACGGTTTTGGACATACAAGGTTTCCACCCGACAACGACGAAACATAACTCATGTACAGTAATTGGCCCACTGGCTTGTCACTTGTCATGATCTGAAATGGCAAATCTTTGATTAGCAGCAGCGCTATAGAGAGAGATCTCTCTCTATAGCACGCAATGAGGGCCTCTCCAACTCTTTTTCCCAGGCTGAATCAGGGGCCCAGCACGTCCCTGAATAGAGATCATACGGTGGGTAATGTATGAAAGAAAACATATTGTCACTGTTGGGCCAAAACATCGTATCTCCAAGTTTCAAATTTGTACGTTTTTCCGCAAAGTAAAGCCCTGCTTCATCAGACAAGGCCGTCGCACAGCAGTAGTGAAAACAGACGATCTACAAGCACACAACGCCTCGCGTTGCGAGGCATTGTGTGCTTGTAGATCGGCTGTTTTCACTAGTTTAAATCATTTAAAAAACGATAAATACAAAACATTTTTTTTTTTGGACAGACAAGGTTTTCACCCGACAACGACGATATCCCGTGGCAGATGGTACAGTGGGTATGAAAGGGGACATCTCCTGTGGTAATAGAGGTGGTACAGTGGGTATGAAAGGGGACATCTCCTGTGGTAATAGAGGTGGTACAGTGGGTATGAAAGGGGACATCTCATGTGGTAACAGAGGTGGTACAGTGGGTATTATATGAAAGGGGACATATCCTGTGTAGAGGTGGTACAGTGGGTACTATATGAAAGGGGACATCTCATGTGGTAACAGAGGTGGTACAGTGGGTATGAAAGGGGACATCTCATGTGGTAACAGAGGTGGTACAGTGGGTATGAAAGGGGACATCTCATGTGGTAATAGAGGTGGTACAGTGGGTATTATATGAAAGGGGACATCTCATGTGGTAACAGAGGTGGTACAGTGGGTATAAAAGGGGACATCTCATGTGGCAATAGAGGTGGTACAGTGGGTATGAAAGGGGACATCTCATGTGGTAATAGAGGTGGTACAGTGGGTATTATATGAAAGGGGACATCTCATGTGGTAACAGAGGTGGTACAGTGGGTATGAAAGGGGACATCTCATGTGGTAATAGAGGTGGTACAGTGGGTATGAAAGGGGACATATCATGTGGTAATAGAGGGTACAGTGGGTATAAAAGGGGACATCTCATGTGGTAACAGAGGTGGTACAGTGGGTATGAAAGGGGACATCTCATGTGGTAATAGAGGTGGTACAGTGGGTATTATATGAAAGGGGACATCTCATGTGGTAACAGAGGTGGTACAGTGGGTATGAAAGGGGACATCTCATGTGGTAATAGAGGTGGTACAGTGGGTATAAAAGGGGACATCTCATGTGGTAATAGAGGTGGTACAGTGGGTATGAAAGGGGACATCTCATGTGGTAATAGAGGTGGTACAGTGGGTATGGAAGGGGACATCTCATGTGGTAATAGAGGTGGCACAGTGGGTACTATATGAAAGGGGACATCTCATGTGGTAATAGAGGTGGTACAGTGGGTATGAAAGGGGACATCTCATGTGGTAATAGAGGTGGTACAGTGGGTATGAAAGGGGCATCATGTGGTAATAGAGGTGGTACAGTGGGTATGAAAGGGGCATCATGTGGTAATAGAGTTGGTACAGTGTGAAAGGGGACATATCCTGTGGTAGTATAGGTGGTACAGTGGGTATGGAAGGGGACATCTCATGTGGTAATAGAGGGTACAGTGGGTATGAAAGGGGACATCTCATGTGGTAATAGAGGGTACAGTGGGTATGAAAGGGGACATATCCTGTGGTAACAGAGGTGGTACAGTGGGTATGGAAGGGGACATCTCATGTGGTAATAGAGGGTACAGTGGGTATGAAAGTGGACATCTCATGTGGTAATAGAGGTGGTACAGTGGGTATGAAAGGGGACATCTCATGTGGTAATAGAGGTGGTACAGTGGGTATGAAAGGGGACATCTCATGTGGTAATAGAGGTGGTACAGTGGGTATGAAAGGGGACATCTCATGTGGTAACAGAGGTGGTACAGTGGGTATGAAAGGGGACATCTCATGTGGTAATAGAGGTGGTACAGTGGGTATGAAAGGGGACATCTCATGTGGTAATAGAGGTGGTACAGTGGGTACTATATGAAAGGGGACATCTCATGTGGTAATAGAGGTGGTACAGTGGGCACGGGTGGAAAAAGTACTCACATTTTAACCCTAACTAACCCAAGTAAAAGTATCAATACTGCACTGTAGTTGTACTCACAAGTAAATGTCCTGAATTCAAAATGTAGGCCTACTTGAGTAAAAGTATGAAAGTATTAACATCCAAAAGTAAAAGTACTAAATGTTTGAAAATAGCTGATCTATTTGAATCCAAGATATAGTGGAGTAGAAGTAAAAGTATTGGAAATTGGATATAATCAAGTACAAAAGTACAAATACCTCAAAAGTGTACTTAAGTACAGTACTTAAAGTAAATGTACTTAGTTACTTTACACCATGACAGAGGGTACTGTATGAAAGGGCAGGGACGTGCTGGCCGTTGGGAAAAGCGGGCCAACTCCCGAACGGAAGGGTTCATTCCCGGCCGGTCCAGGCCGGCCATTAGGAAAAATAAATAAATACAATGTCGGCCTTCGTTCCATTTTGGGGGCTGGGCGGCCAACAAAGTAAATCGTCCCTGTCGGGCAGAAACCTTGTATCTCCAAGTTTCAAATGTATACATTTTTTTGTAAAGCAAAGCCCTGCTTCATCATACAAGGCCGTCGCACAAAAGTAGTGAAAACAGCAGATCTACAAGCACACAACGCCTCGCACCGCGAGGCGTTGTGTGCTTGTAGACCGGCTGTTTTCACTAGTTTAAATCATTTTTAAAATGATAAATACAAACATACAGAAATACAAGGTTTCCACCCGACAACGACAAACTATACCTCATGTTATTGGCCCACTGGCTTGTCACTTTGTCACAAATCTTTGAGTAGCAGCAGCGCTATAGAGAGAGATCTCTCTCTATAGCGCACAATGAGGGCCTCTCCAACTCTTTTTCCCGGGCTGAATCAGGGGCCCAGCACGTCCCTGTGAAAAGGGACAACATCAGTCCAGTCGTATAGCTGGGTGAGGGTGACTCAACTCTTTATGTCCAGTCGTATAGCTGGGTGACTCAACTCTTTATGTAATGCATTCCTGAATGGGCCAACACACATAAGGTAATGACATACTGCATGTATGTACTCAAGTATTTGAACTACTTACATGTTTCTCTTTATTAATCTACGTCCACTACATCTCAGAGACAAATATTAGACTTTTTGACGTCTTTAGTTACTAGTTATACCGGAATATTTTAGTAAGTAAGGTTTTGAATACAGGCCTTTTATTTGGGTATTTTTTTTTATGTTGTGGCATTGCTACAGTACTTTTACTTAAGCAAAAAGAAAAAACTTTCGCCACCGATACGCAATAGCATCATTGTTGGCTCATCGCCAGAGGCCATGGTACAGTGCACTTCCTTTGCGCTTACACACAATCACACATACACCCTCCTCCCCCCTCCGCCTCCTCCAACCTTCTCCTATCTAAGTCAAGATAGATTTCAGATATAGGCTTTTTTTCATGCCGTTGGGTGAATGCTTTTATGCAAAGCACCTTGGAGTACTGTACCATGAATACATACATTTTATTATAGGCAGCGATAGACACAGATTAAATCCCAACAGCGGTGCTATCTGGGGGTGTTGTAGCCTATACGTACCAGGGACGTGCTGGGCCCCTGATTCAGCCCGGGAAAAAGAGTTGGAGAGGCCCTCATTGCACGCTATAGAGAGAGATCTCTCTCAATAGCGCTGCTGCTACTCAAAGATTTGCCATTTCAGATCATGACAAGTGACAAGCCAGTGGGCCAATTACTGTACATGATTTGTATTTCATCGTTGTTGGGTGGAAATCTTGTATGTCCAAAACCGTTTGTTTTGTATTTATCATTTTAAAAATGATTTAAACTAGTGAAAACAGCCAATCTACAAGCACACAGCGCCAGGCGTTGTGTGCTTGTAGATCTGCTGTTTTCACTACTTTTGTGCAACGGCCTTGTATGATGAAGCAGGGCTTTGCGAAAAAATTTATACATTTGAAACTTGGAGATACGAGGTTTCTGCCCGACAGTGACGATTTACTTTGTTGGCCGCCCAGCGCCCAAAATGGAACGAAGGCCGTCATTTTATTTTAATTTTTTTCCAGGAATGAACCGGCCGTTCGGGAGTTGTCCCGCTTTTCCCAATGGCCAGCACGTCCCTGATACGTACTCCACTGAATACCTGATAGAGTCTGCATGCTGCACAGCAACAGCTTCCACTGAAAAAAAGGGACCTGTGTGTTCACAACCCTGAATGAATGTTTTTGTGCAGCCTGCATGTGGTCTACATCTGTCCCTTAACCACTTAAAGGGCCAGTTCACCTCTGGGACAACCAGATCTTATTTTATTGTTGTTTGGGACACGATCATTTTTTGTGTTCAATTTGTGTTTTGAGATATTTTAGTATTTCAGCATGAATGATGATGCATTTTGCATCATATGAGTCATCATGCTGCCTCATATGATGCAAAATGCATCATCATTCATGCTGAAATACTAAAATATCTCAAAACACAGATTGAACAAAAACAAATAACTCAGGATTGTGTTGATCGTGTCCCAAACAACAATAAAATAAGATCTGGTTGTCCCAGAGGTGAACTGGGCCTTTAAACCCCCTCTATACTGAATACGCTGGAGTTTTTCACTTGACACGTGGAGGATGAGAGGATTGATGAGCTTCACATGACACTTTGACCAGAAGTGGGACAATGTCCTTGATTGATCAGGTTTCACTTATTATAAAGCGGGCGCAAACCTCTAGTTACTCCAAAGATAGATTGCATGAGATTTTCCTGATGTATCTCCCCTCTGCAATAGATGTAATATGGCATACGGCACACTGGCACACTCTTTCTGGTCATGCCCAAAACTAATTGTGTTTGGAGTGAAATAATTTCATATTTTTCATAAGGGTCTCTCTATGTCAAGTTTTCATTTGACAGGAAGTAAGATTGGCCTTTTAGGGACTTGATAAGGATACCCCTTTTCCCCCCTTTGGAATCTATTGTTAGGTATGTCCATATGACCACGGATATGGTCTACAAGTGTGTGTGTGTGTGTGTGTGTGTGTGTGTGTGTGTGTGTGTGTGTGTGTGTGTGTGTGTGTGTGTGTGTGTGTGTGTGTGTGTGTGTGTGTGTGTGTGTGTGTGTGTGTGTGTGTTTATATATATATATAAAACCAAACTCTGGAGAATTCTGTCTATGAGTTTGTTTGTTGATTTATCTTTTGTTTTTCTATGGACTTGTTGTCATGGATGCAAGTTCCCACCTGATGTTGTGTGGGAGTCCTGACTGCTCCATACCGTACTGAATAACTGCTAGCTTGCATAGCATCTTCAGACTAGGACTTAAGTCTAAGATCTGTAAGATGGGTTGAGTTTGGTCTGTGTAGCCAAAGATGATGATACGACCTTCCATGCAACAGTACATGTGATACATACAAAGCCAAACTTTCCCCTTGGCTTGAACCTTCTTCCAGGTGAAGGTCTTTGGTATGAATTTCCACAGATCCTGGAAGACCCGTCTCAAAGCTAAGTTGAAGCCACCAAATATGTACAGTTCTCCATTGTAGGCAAAGGCTGCATGACCCCCTGTCCTTGCCCCTTCTGGAAGCTGTGCAGAAGGTGTGCTCAGCCAGCAGTTGGTCTCTGTGTCAAATACTCTGATGATGTTGTTTCCCCAGCCTCCACATACAAATATCTTTGTACCAATGATGGTGGCAGAGTGACCTATTATAGCAGGTGCCAGAGTGCCTTGGTTCATTAAAAACCAAACCATTGTGGTGGTGTCCAACTTAAAGAAGTCAATAGTGTATCCAGTCCGCTGGTTGTATCCTCCATAGATATACATGTCCTTCCCCAAGACGCAGGCTGAGTGGGCCATCCTCCCCTTTGGAACAGTGGGAGAAATCTTGGGCTTGGACCATCTGTGGGTGTCGACATCAAATGCATAAAGAGTATTGTCGTCATAGCCCCCGTTGACGGTAAAAAAATTACTGTCAAGATATTGTATCGTACCGTTCACTATCCCTCCCCAGATGTAAACGATATCTTCTATCAGTACAGCTGTGTGGAACCAGTGCATTGAGGGAACCTCAGGGAGACATTCTCCTCTTCCAGTCATCACGGGAGGCTTCATCCAGAGTAAAGTCACTGTGTTGAAGACATGCACCTCAATCTGATCACTGTAATCAATCGTCCCGTTATAGAATCCTCCAAAGCAGAACACTTTGTTCCTCACTGGCACAGCAACACAAGCAAGCCTGGAAGTATTTGGTCCTCCTTCTGGACACACTGGTCCTCTTTTCAGGGACACCGTCCAGGAAAACATCTCTCTCTCCCTTGTCCGTCTGTCTGTCTGTTTGTCTGTCTGTCGGTCGGTCCGTTTGTCAGTCTTTAGAACTCTCTGTAGCAACTTCAAAAACTGTTTATTTCTTAGTCTCTCTATTGGTGTCTTGTGTTCATCATCTTATATTGACTAGCAGAGCTCTTGTCTGATGTCACACACAACACTAACCGTTGCCACCTCCGTCCACCATGTTTGGTCAAAACTAGCTATTCAGTGATATTTCAAAGGTTGGTGGAAATCGCTTTGAATCCTGGCAGACGTTTTACTCAAAGTGCAATTATTTATTTTTTTATTTTTCACTAGAGCCAATGTAGCAGATGTGGGTCATCCTGCTTGTAAAGTGGGTAAGGGTTCATTTACTTACAATGGAGTCACACAGTGGTAGAGTTCTCAACAGGCCTGAAAATTAAGGACCGGCCGTAACTGGGCCCTACTGGGCTGGCTCTAACAATTATCATCATTTTAGGCCTGAAAACCCGCCAGTAGGCAGCATTA
>NC_137826.1:42774619-42804619 GCF_963921795.1 Nannobrachium achirus | reverse complement strand
TCTAGTAAGTCTTTCTTGAAGCAAACTCGTCGTTGCAGAACTACTAATACATTTTTCACAGCAACAGAATCAGCATCGACTTCAAGCGGATCTCATGTTCCAAGGGAAGATTAGTTTGGGGTTCCTGGTGCTGAGATACAAGGCAAGTAATAAAGCTACGCAGTACTGACCCACCAGCTTCAAGGAACAAACCTAATTCCCACTTTAATAAAATATATTAAAATGAACAACACCACAGCATCATCAGCATCATAAAACCTGTCTAACTGCCTCTCCAAAGTGAGTGACACCCACAGCCACAACACCAGAGGGAGCGATCACGATCTGATACCCCCATATCTACAGCACAGACCTGGGAATATTCTACAGCTTTGCCACCATCACGTGGAACGCCCTGACATCATCCATTAAAGCACTGGTTCTCAAACCTTTTTTCATGTCAAGGACCCCTAAATGTACACTTATTAGCCCACGGACCCCCATTTAAAATATTTACCCCAGGGCCCCCCTCAAGAGAAGATTTTAAGGCTCTAGCAGTGATTATCAACCATTTTAATTTCAAGGACCTCCAGTTTGACATGCATTAGGCATTTCTATCTCTGATACCCCAATCTTTGTTGTAAAATCAATGTTAATTTAACTCAAGAGAGTGTACAAATGGAACCAAATGGACCCTGATGGGTCCATTTGGTTCCATTTATACACTATCAGAGTTACATACCGATAATGGTAAATTTTGTTCCTAACTATCATTTAGCTGGGGACCCCCTGGAACTCCCTCAAGGACCCCTGGGGGTCCCCAGACCCCACTTTGAGAACCAATGTATTAGTGGACGTGAATCACTTGTTTCTTTCTAAACTGTCTTGAAAAATCTGGAAACTACACAGGGGATTGGATATGAATTTCCATTGCAATGAGGGAGTCAAACATTGCATTTTTTTCCTTTTTCTCATACGTAATTGTATCTATTTGTATTTGTTGATGACACATTATGTGTTAATGTTCCATGTTCTGTTGATGAATTTAATGCATGGGACCATAATATGGACTTATATTATAAGTCCCAGAGGGCACTTTTTGTTTTATCCTTTTAGCCTGTAAGTTTTACTGCAACATTTGGTGACTAATAAAGTATTCAATCAATTAAAACCATCCGAAACGGTTTTCCCTGGCCTTCACTGGCTTCCAGTTGCTGCCTGCATTCCAAACCCTGCTTGGTGACTATAGACAATCAATGTCATGACAACCCCTTATACCGTCAGGATATGACACCCCTTCCCAGTTCCCACACATGTACATCTGTCCCTCCCTTCTAGTGGGAGCGTTTCAGGCAAAGATCGTGCACTTTATGAAAGAAGCATGAAATTTGGCACACAGTTAGAACATGCCATATGGAACATTTTTGGCTATAGGGGCATCGCAGATTTGTCTTGGGAAACTTGTGGGAGCCAATCAAAGTTGGGTTCTCATAGACTTTACAATAGAGTAAAATAATACAAAAAATAAATATGCTTTAAGTAGCATGTGAGGGGTCAAACTAGGTGTTTTTCGGGATTCTGAATCCAATGCAAGCATTTGTTTTGCACGAAAAACAACCCTAAAACTGTGAAAAGTAATGACTCATCACTAAACCATAGTTTGTATGGGGTCCGTTTTTAGCCCAAGGAATGTTTTTCCTGCAAAACAAATGTTTGCATTGGATTCAGAATCCTGAAAAACACCTAGTTTGACCCCTCACATGCTACTTAAAGCATATTTATGTATTATTTTACTGTATAGTAAAGTCTATAAGAGCCCAACTTTGATTGGCTCCCACAAGTTTCCCAAGACAAATCTGCGATGCCCCTATAGCCAAAAAATTTCCATATGGCATGTTCTAACTGTGTGCCAAATTTCATGCTTCTTTCATAAAGTGCACGATTCCATCAAAATACTGCCCGAAACGCCTGGACTATTCCCTACTGTATGTCACCATGACCAATTATCCAAGTGTCCTACTGGACTCTTCAACTTTTAAAGCTCTTCTAAAGACTGACTCACTTCTATTGAATGGCTTTCAACAAGAACATTGGACAAAGGACTCTGTGTTCATTTGAGGACTGTAATGGCCTCCCCTATAGGTAACAAGAACTCTTGTGAAATAAAATGTTGTCAACCAATCATCAAGGACGATGATACACGAAAGAAGAAGAAGTCTCCATTTGGTTGTTTTAGTGTTTTAGTTGTTTTTGATTTAATTGAACTGTTGTTGCAAATTAATTCGGTATTGGCCATATATGGAGGGTCCATTTATGGGCATTGCCAAATATGGGCATTGCTAAATATGGGCTTTCCCAGGAATGCACTTAATATTGATGACATCGGGACAGGGATCTCCATACATGGGAATAAAAGGGACAAGGACGGAATTAATTTTCAAGTGTGACCTGTGTCGCGTCAATGGATACCCAGGGTTTGAAGAGGTCAGTGTCATGATGATCTTCATATATGGATATCCAGGTGATGATAGTCAGCAGTCTTGATTTGCAAATGAATTCTGTCTTGGCCATATTGAGCATCCATATATGGGCATTGACAAATATGGGTTTAATATTGATGACATAAGGGATCTCCATATATGATTGCCAGAACAGGCTGTCTTGGTCATTCAGTCAACAATGTGATGACACAACAGGTCAGCTATAGACATTGAGGCGTTACCCACTGACTGACTTGTGGAGGGACAGGATCTGCCGGGTTTCATAATAAACGGTCGCAATTATTCTCTCACTTAAACATATAAACGTATAGGCTACTATCATACAACAAAGCGCAAACAACCCATAACCAAAGTGCATGAGAGATACAGAGAGAGGGGGGAAAAAATCATAATCTACAAGCTTGTATCGGCATGACATGACATTGTTGTACATCAAAATATAAACCAGGGCTCTTTACTAAGGTCCAGGGTTTGGCTCTGGCTGCTGCTGACGAGATCCACCCCACTGTCAGCAGCCACCATATTACCCACATCATACTCACTCCAACGCCACACTGTCACATTGCAGTCTCATTCGTCAGCTCCACGCACAGAACTGATGGCAGCCCAGGAGTGAGGAGAGGAGAGGAGCAGGGACGGTAGCAGGAGAAATAAGTTCAGGTGAGAGACATCAGTCTGAGACTGCCAGGTGAAGGAGTGTGAGAGGAGATTGACATGGGGAGCGAGAGAGAGAGAGGGCAAAAGGCAGACGGGGGAAATGGAGTTAAGGAAGGAGTGAGACTGAGAGAAAGGAAATGGTGTGGGTGGGTGATAGACAAAAGATGAATAAATAAACAAGACTTGAGTCTACTGGCTACCACTCACTGGAGATCAAAGGATGTGGTGCTAGCTGGTTATAACCTGCAATGGCTACTAACATTTTAGTTATCTTGTGTGCAAAGTTCAAGGTCAAGGTGAATGTTATTATCACATTAGGGATACACAAAAAAGCAGAAGGAGCGAGTGCATTCCGCAGCAGCGTAACTGTTTTGGGACGCTGTATTATTTGTATATGGCATAAAAGCAGAGTCTGACACAGCCGGCGGCGGCAGCGGTTGGGGGGCCCGATCAGTGTGCTTGCTTACCGACCTGGTTTTGACTTTGTTACACCCGTAGGCTATTTACATTTTATAAATAAAATGTTCTCTTGAGTTATCTGACTGAAATATTAGTTCTGCTCACAGCTGGAAATAAGGCTAACAATGAAGTACTGAAAGACTGCAGTTCTCATTGCTGCCCTAATGGTGTCGCTATTTCCCCTCCTGCTGGATGCAGGACTTTTTCAAGCCACTAAACAAAAAAAGGTATTTGACAGATTTTACACTTGATTTTATTAAAGCTATACTATGTAACTTTTTTTAATAAAACAAATCTTAAAATTGTCCTAATTATTAAATCGCTAAAGTTTTAGAACACCCACTCTGTTCATTTCAGCTCCCAAAGCCTTTTCTTTATATGTGTTCTACTGAGCCCTGGTGGCCGTGACCGGGGCTGTTTTTCCCGGCAAAATTACGTCATAATGCATCATTCTGTACACGTGTCTCCCTACCGGCCAATCAAAGCCCAGATCATACACTGCCGAGCTCTTCAGGAAATACACTGCAGTGTTTACACTGGGCTAGGAGTTTAGCATGTAGTTCCCCAACCGAGGCTCGTAGAGGGACACGAAAGACCTTGTAGCAACTCATAATGTAATAACGGCTCATAATGTAATAAGGGCTCATAATGTAATAAGAAAAATGTAATAAAAACTCATAATGTAATAATCAGCTCATAATGTAATAAAAAAACGAGCGCATAACGTAATAATGGATTTTTCAATAATGTAATAATGTGTTACATTAAGAACCTCCACATAGGAGGCTCATAATGTAATACAACTTCATAATGTAATAATGTCTTTTTTATTACATTATGAGCTGATTATTACATTTTGAGTTTTTATTACATGTTTTTATTACATTATGAGCCCTTATTACCTTATGAGTTGCTACACACCCTGCCAACTTTGTTGATGAAGAATGGAGCAATTATCTGCTAAACATGCAGCAAATGAATGTGAAATATGGGGATCATTTAGCTGTACAAAGAGCATCCACAATGTTCAACATACAGTTCGTGATTGTATCGACACTGGGTGTTGATGCAAATCGATAATATCCCCATGTGGTCATTATGACGACAGTCTGCCATTGCTAGTTCTGGGCCACTTTGCCGAAGGTCATGGGGACCATTATGTAAGCCTTGATGGACCAGTCACATACTTGATTCAAAGAGCGCACCACTTTGATCTGTCCAGACCTAGGGCCAGAGTGAGGTACCGGGTCAGGGCCAGAGTGAGGGCCTTACTGCGAGAGTGAGGGCCAGAGCAGGGCAGGATTTACCCTTCATGGTGCCCTGTGCTTGGACCTAGTTTGAAAGTTTTCAATCAATCAATCAATCAATCAATCAGGGATAGATAGCACCTTAACTCTGCAGCCGCACTGAGGCGCTCCAACACAATAGTGCACCAGTTCTTTCAGAGTTGTGCATACTAGTTTGGTTTTGTCATATGACGCATCTCTTTCTATCGGTGTCTTGGCGCACCGACCAATGAAATCAATGCAAGACGGAGGAGGGGTGTGTCTAACTTTTGAAAATCAATAGAAACAGTGGAGGGAGGGGTGCTCCCTTTGAACTTCAAAGGGGTTCTGAACTGCAGTCATTGATTGAGCCATACAAGTGTAAATAGCTTGTTAGTGCTTCTCTCTAATCAATGAAACATCAAAGACAACAACTTGATTCCTGTCATACAGGGGGAGGGGGAATGTTTTGTGTACACAAGTCAAACACAACCCCTCCCACCAGATCTCTTGTGATTGGGAATTTCAAATTTTAAATCCCCTCCCCTTTTAAATCAAATAGAATAGGGACAACTTCAGACTCAAGCTCCAGCGCAGAGTCTGAAATCAGGCTAGTATAAAGTATCCACTCTAGAGTAGGTCCGAGCTCGGCTAAGCGGGGCCAAAGCAATGACGTATAACGCTGCTGCGGCAGACGCTGCTGTGGTCAGTAGTAACATTACCAGGGGTCATCAGTGACTTATATTCATTAATACTGAAAAGGTCAAACATCTCATCCATTCTACTTCTTCTTCATGCAAACTTCCAGTGATGCAATCTATTCTACTTCTTCTTATTCCCAGTGATGCAAACTATTTGAAATCTGGCAATTCTCATTTGAGATACTATTAACTACAGAGTGCTTTGTTTTGAACGAACAGTACCTTCGTTCCTTGAGTTTTCTTCAAGTGTCGAAGTTGTTTAACGCAGAGATCTTCATACATTTTAAATTAGACGTATAAACGAGCAGCGACTAGTAAAAACTTCAGCTGTACTTTTAATGAAAGCACCAACAAGCAGTGGGAGAAAAAAACTAACAAGAATAAATATTTCAGGGACCACAATGGAAATAAGTCGCAAGATTATGTTGTGTTTGTATCCTTGACGCTTCTCAGATGTACATGATGTAACTTGAGTTTTTTCCTGTATGACGTCTAATAAATCAAGGATACATATTGTGATCTTCTGAATATGATGACAGCTTGGTGAGTTGATAAGAACACATTGTTACGTGTGTATCACGCTACGATGTCATCATTATGGCATGGGCTGTTCCCTTCTCCCCTCTCTATAGTTAAAAAAACAACTCCAGAACAAAAACAAAGTGTCTGAGCACAGGTGAATTGAGAAAGTAATGCCTGTCTGTCCGATAGCAGCAGGGACATGGCCCCATCTTCTCCCTGTGATGTGGCCCCCTTAGTGGTTGTGGCCCTAAGCGACAGCTTATATTGCTTATGCCAGGAACCGGCCCTGGCCTGTGCTTCAGCACGTCAAGCCCTATTATAAATCCGGCCCTGGGCCAGAGCGAGGGACCGAGTCAGGGCCAGAGTGAGGTACCGAGTCAGGGCCAGAGTGAGGTACCGAGTCAAGGCCAGAGTGAGGGCTAGACTTAGGACCAGAGTGAAGGACAGATCGAAGTGGTGCACTCTCCTCTGCTTCCTGGACTCTTTGAATCAAGCGTGTGACTGGTCCATCAAGGCTTACATAATGGTCCCCATGACCTGCGGCAAAGTGGCCCAGAACTAGCAATGGCAGACTGTCGTCATACTGACCACATGGGGATATTATCGATGTTGCATCAACACCCAGTGTCGATACAACCACGAACTGTATGTTGAACATTGTGGATGCTCTTTGTACAGCTAAATGATCCCCATATTTCACATTCATTTGCTGCATGTTTAGCAGATAATTGCTCCATTGCTCCATCAACAAAGTTGGCAGGGTGTGTAGCAACTCATAATGTAATAATCAGCTCATAATGTAATAAAAAACAAGTGCATAATGTAATAATTAAAATGTAATAAAAGCTCATAATGTAAGAATCAGCTCATAATGTAATAAAAAAGACATTATTACATTATGAAGTTGTATTACATTATGAGCCTCCTATGTGGAGGTTCTTAATGTGACACATTATTACATTATTGAAAAATCCATTATTACGTTATGCGCTCGTTTTTTTATTACATTATGAGCTGATTATTACATTATGAGTTTTTATTACATTTTAATTATTACATTATGAGCCCTTATTACATTATGAGACGTTATTACATTATGAGTTGCTACAGACCTCTATGGATAGGTCTCGGTGAGGCGAGGCGGACGCGGTGGTCTGAAGGCCCGGTCCGCGGCGAAAAACGGCCGAAAAAAGCAGACGCGACCGCGGTTTGCTATAACGCTACTGACCACTAGTTGAGCAACTTACACAGTATAGCTTTAACTTGTTAAACATTGTCAGAACGACCTTATACTTCAATTCAATTCAATTATTATGATATGCGTATTACGGTCCCATTCATTTTAATGTCCACCCCACGTCCACCCAACAGCATTCATTTCCGGTGCCATGTCGCAACCGGAAATCCAAAGATGGTAGCTTTGTATTCACTGAAACAGAATCCTCAAAACGTGTCTGTGCAAACAACGGGTGCACGTCACGACTCCCTTCTTCCATATTTATATTCCTTTCTGTGTCTGTCCCTCTCCTTCTTTGTGTGACTGACCGCCCACCCCCACCCCAACACGCACGCACGCACGCACGCACGCACAAACACAGATGTTCTGTCCCTTTTTTGTCTTGTGGGTGCTGATAGAATCTCATCTTATTCCGTTCCATCTTCGCTTCTGGAGAATATTTCACGTAGGAGTCAAGCACGCAGGCCTTTCAGTTCCATTTGCTGCTCGGCGGTGATGTGGCATGGCAGCAAGACGTGCTTTAATAGCTTTCACTATCCAGTATGTTCACCCGACCACAACCGCCTTCACTTTAACGAATCCGAGCACATATCAGAGAAATGTTGTCATGTTGTTGTAAGACAAAGTTATATCAGTGACTTTGTGAGTGTCATTTGGGGAAATAAAATCGGTTTCCGTTAGCTCCCCAGTGTAATCACCACCAGTATTGCTCAACCCCAGAACCTGAGTAAAAGTACCGTATTTTCCGGGCTATAAGGCGCACCGGACTATAAGGCGCATTGTCAATGAATGGTCTATTTTCGAACTGTTTTCATATATAAGGCGCACCGGACTATAAGGGCGCACATAATAGACGCTACCGTTGCGTTATGCATCCAACAGATGGAGCTGTGCTAAAGGGAATGTCAATGTCAATGAATGATACATATATAAGGCGCACTGGACTAGAAGGCGCACTGCAGTTTTTTGAGAAAATTAAAGGCTTTTAAGTGCGCCTTATAGTCCGGAAAATACGGTATACATTAGGTACTCCTGTTCAAATACAAGTGGAAGTTTCTCTGTCAAATTTGTACTAGCCTATATAGTTAAAGTACTGCAGTATTTGTGCTTAAAAATACGTGAATATTCAAGTAAGTTCTGAAAAGTACAAATTACAAAGTATGCTACTTATCCTGTTTAGTACCAGTAAGACTCCCTAATCGGGAAATAAGCGACCGCAAGGTCGCATGTAAAAATCGGCCTGATGGTGGCTAAATGGGACAGATCCATGTTGATGACATGACTTTAGAGACACTGTGTACCGCTTTGCGTGATTTTAGGGCAAAATCTGTAGGAGCAGTGTCCAAAAATGTGTTTTTAACAAATCGGCCAGATGGTGGCGCTAGATGGGACAGATGCATTTTGATGACATGACTGTAGAGATACTGTGTACCGCTTTGCATGATTTTAGGGCAAAATCTGTAGCAATGCGACACGTGATGAGCTTGTAGATTTGGCTATTTTCAATATATTTGAAATAGGGCTAATTCATAAAATACCTTTTCCCTTCCCAGAAATGTAGTGGAGTCAAATGCATAATATATGTAATTGAAATGTAGTAGAGTGTAAGTAGGCTAATAATAATCAAAAAACACAAATACTCAAAATGAAATACAGATACTCACAAAATTACAGTACTCAAGTAAATGTACTATTCTGATTACCACAAAAGAAATTGCCTTTTCACAAATAGAGCAAATATGGGGAACAAACATTGTAATGATTTTATGCTTGCCATAATAGGATCACCATGCAGGGTGGTCTCCAGTGATGTGTCTTGTAAACAGCCAGCTGTACTCTTTGAGTTAAAATGCTTTCCGGCATCATTGCAGTGTCAAGGTTGTCACCTTCTATAGCCATAAATGTCTCAATAAGACTTCGTGCACGGCAATTTATGGAAAGAGTACAAGAATATCATTGGAGTTCTTCAAAGTATATCTCAAATTAAACGTTCCAAATGAATTCGATCTGAGTTTTATGCCGCCACTGGCGACAGCCGTAGCCAGAGGCTGTCATGTTTTTGAGTTGTCTGTACATCCATATGTATGTTCCAATACGTATTGTCCATATGTTCATCCGTACATAGTACACCCATACTGTACATCCCCATTCTTGTGACAGATATCTCAGGAAGGAATTTATTCACATCTAGTGGTTCACAAAATCAAGTAAAAAAAAAGATGATGGGTCCTCTCTTGGTTTGAAAATGCAACACAATTCATTATTGAGAAAACACGTAACTTTCCTAGAACTCACGCTCACGCTATTAAAAGATGATCCTTGTAAAATGCATTCTTTACTCTTTCCGGCTCCGTCAAATGGACATAGATATCTTCATTTATCATTGGAACTCGGACAATATTGATTCAACTTAACACAAGCTCACCCACGAAAAACATCAATAGGGCTGTGACCAGGTCTGGAATTTCATCATTTTAGGGGCAAGGCCTCTTGGCCTATACTGTTGTCAATTCTTTGAGGGTACAAAGGTCAACTGGCAGTGAAATCATCTGGGACAGTGTGGGTAGCCACTGGGGCCGCAGGACATTTTTTTAGGGGCATAATAATCCAATATTCAAAAATATACACACATGGTTTCTGGGATATCAGTCAGTTTATATTACACACTTATCATAATTAATATACATAAACCCCATTGTGTTTTTTCCTTGGCCTGTGTCGCCTAATATCCATTTGATTTGTAATTAAGTGGAACTCGCTCAGAAACGTTGCTACAAATTACTTGCTGCCGGTTCAGTTCCTTCTTGATGCAAAACTTGGAACAGAATTTGCACTTTTTATATTGCATTAGTGTAACTGCTGGTTGGGTTTAATTTACTCTGAATTAATTATCTCGGTACGAATGAACAATGCACATCTGCCACTGCATAAATCCACGGTTCATAATATGGACTGTTATTTATGCAGTGGCAGATGTTTGATTTGATTATGTTTGGGCCCAATTCCCAATGTTTTGCTTTTCTTCTTCTTCTTTTCTCTCTTGCTTTTGTGTGTTCGTGTAATTACTTGGCAGCTGGTAATTATTTGGAGAGGTAGTTCTTGACCTAACAAAGACCAACCTTCACCTCAACGGTCTCATGACATGCTGTTTTTACTAAACATAACAGTCTTCATCATGGCCCTTCAAACATGTAGTGAAAGGTTTTAACAATCCACTCCAGTGAACCAAGACATTAAAAGTCTAGGGGCCACTTTTCTGAGTCTAATTATGGGTCAGTGACGTGACGCCCCAAAAAATGTGTTTTTAAAAAAACTTTAAATTGCAGGCATAAAAGTTATTTACTTTTGTTCTACTCACTCTCAACCTTATGGAAATACATTTTGTTTTTAGATATTTTATTGGAATCAGACTTTATTCAGCAGTTTGTTGTACTTGTGCCTAAAATCGTCATATGGTGTGACATGAAAATAATTGTTCATAAAATGAAAATGGAGTACATCTTTCTTAAGTTACTCACTTTATCAAAGTCCTTTATCATAACTAACCAGTGATCCACTATAGTTTTTTGAAAATTAATTATATCTGTATATTTTTTTCATAATCGACACTCTGTGTGAGGCCCATGTTCATGATCTTACAACATATTTTAAATGTATTCTGTCAAAACTTTCTCTAAAATTACACAAATATTTGTGACTCTTCCTGATAATATTCTCTATGTAATCCATAAACATTTTTTTGGTTTAATCATTAATAAAGGTATGATTTTTCACTATTTGGAATGTCACACCAAATGATTTAGTGTCACACCGTATGATCATATCTTCATGTGTCAAAGCAAACTGTGTTTTAACCTACCTATTAGTGAGTACTGAACTTTACTGATTGATTAAACAATTACCCAGGATAACATGGCCTTAATATTTCTGAACAGGATATTATTGTAGGGCTTTAACATGGGATAAGAAAGAATTGTAGTAGTAGATGGATGATGAGGATGTGCACAGGAATGCTACGCACACCTAAGTCTTCTGCCGGCCCACGGCAGAAGGATCCCAAAGAGACAATAAGGCGCATAGCCACACTTGGAGCCAAGGCAACATTTTATTAACACCAATTAGTGGAAACAGAACTCAGCATTCAGGTAAATTGCTTTTTTCCGAAGTCTCCTGAACTTGAACACAGCATTTTGTGTTGAACAAATGTAATTAGGAATCATGACATTACACCACATCTCCACTAGCTAAAGAGTGCTGGGTTGCGCAACTCCGAAAATAGCTGATCTACAAGCTCTCGCAGCACAACGTGTTGAGAGCTTGTAGATCAGCTATTTTCGCTAGTTTTGTCTCGGGTCCTACCTTAACACTGTCCACTGTCCAGTCCAGTGAGTGAAAGTACAAAAGTATTAGATCAGATTAGATTATACATTTAGACTGTATTGTACATCAGCCAGTCGTATTTGGTGAGGGTAGCAAACCGGCTGCCTTGTTGCGGTTCTGCTATGCCACAAACAACCTCCTGCTCTTCGTAGAAAATGCAGTCTCGCCCCTTTGGCTCTCTCCTTGCTGGGTCATTGTTTAGTTTCTCCCTGTACTTTCTCGTTCTCTCAGCACTTGTCATTTTCCAGCTGACAAAAGAAAATGGAATGTATAGTTTAAGACAAAGAGAAAATATTGTTTAGATTGAAACAATATGTTAAGGTTTCTGTGAAGGGGTTTCTGCTCTGTCTGATGAATTTGAAGTATCACTGAATGAAGCTAAATTACATTTTATGTAAAAATGTTTAAAACAAATGTTTAAATGTACAAAAGAAACATGGAACTTTGTTATTTATTGTTATATCTGTAGTTAAATACAGTATAAATCATATGGTGTGACAATCAAGTCATATGGCGTGACAAGCAGACATGTCACACCATTATGATTAAGTGTCACACCATATTACGTTTTCTGCATTTAGGTTTACCTTGAGGCTACTATGTACACATTAGCATGCTAACAGCATGCTAGCTATAACAAAGCAACCTAGATCTACATGGAAATATGACCAAAACTTCAAATAACTTAAGCTTTTTTTTAATGAAAAGGTGTCACACCAACAGACATCCAAAGTGGTGAGTTTGTCAAAGTTTCAACAAGATGGCATTTCATGAAAATGTTAAAATCATAACTCACCTCAGACACCTGTCTTGCAGTTGTGCTGGGAGTGCTGAATAGCCTTACAGAAGAAGGACCTCTCTAGCCAATAGGTGTCCAAATAATTGCCTGTTTAATTTGTCCAAACTAGTGTCACACCAAATGATTTTGGTTTGGGGGACAAAATGTTTTTGATCAGAAATGACTGAAAACATTATGCTTTGACTTTGAAAAGATATAGGCTCACAAATAGAATTTTTTTTAGCCTAAATTCATTTTCAAATGATTTTTAGCAATTCTTTTTCTTAGTTTTATTCAAGTTCCCACTTTGAGAAACAAGGTCAGGACAGTCACACCATATGAGTTTTGCCATGTTTGGTTGAAAATTCTGAAGAAATGAGGAATGAAATGTTTTAATCTTGAGTAAGTTCACATAAAGCTTAATGTCCTGCACAATATTCAGAAGGTTTTTGACAAATATATTTTTTATTTATACATGTTTGACACCGAGGACAGCGAAAACGTTACGTCACGTCACCCACCCTTATTCCAAAAAACCCAGAACCAGGGGTGTCGCACCAAATCCTGGGCCCTGGGTACAAGGATCCACTCACATGTTGTGCTTTAACCATAGAAAAATAGCAGATATACAAGCTCACAGATCTGCTATTTTTTAAAAATCGTGAAAATGTGTGCAAGTCTTTGAATATTTCAAATCCTTTTTCTATGTCAGTGTTGCTCAAACCGTTTCATGAGAAGGACCCCCAAAATGATATGTATTTGGCCACGGACCTCCATCTCAAAATATTTAGTTCCAGGGACCCCCCAGAAGCAACATTTGGGTTACAAACATTCGCTTTAAAAATACATATTCAAGGCTCTGCATTTTCATGACTTTTTAAAAAAATTGCAGATTTACAAGCTCGCAGCGCGGCAATCGGTGCCGTGCTGTGAGCTTGTATATCTGTTATCTTTCAATAGTTAAAGCATTCAATAATTCTTGGCCTAAATGGGTTAAAGTGAAGTCCAGGGGCCACTTTGTCCAGGGGCCACTTTTCTGAGCCTAGTTATTCCGAAAAACCCAGACCGCAGAAAAAACGCTGAATGTTGAAAGTTCAATTGTTTAGGGTTGTAATTGACTGTTACCGTTACCCCTGACTGAAGGTTGAGTTTATCCTTCCCGTCTTGTCCTGACCCATTCTGCCCGCCGTGATCCTGTTCGATCCTGTCCTTAATCCTTACCTCAAGACATCCCAGCACCTGATCAGTATCTGACAACCCTTCTTTGTAAATGACCCCATGTTGGCCACATTAGGACGAGAGCATCTGAGGCCTACTAGACCCCAATTAATTCCATGGAAATATGTTTCCTGGTTAATTTGATGAGAAACACCCTGTTCTGATTAGACAAGCGGCAAGGGAGCCGGGTTAAAAATAACCCACAGAATCAGTGACAAACGACCTCTTTCGATAGGCTCCAGTGCCTCTGCACTCTTTTGGATAGGAACCGAGGTTAACCGAGGATATTCCATTCAAGATCCAAAACAGATAGCGCTTTGTGTACAGCAATTTCACTAGAATGATTCTTGGCTGACTCTAAACAGTGTCTTAACCTTTATTAAACCTGAAATTCTCTTTGGGACCTGCAGCCAATTACATCATTACACTCGTAAATGTTGCAACAAGATACTATAACAATGTACACTGGCTCAATGGCAATCACAATTATATTGTAAAATGTATGATGTTAAAAATGTAAATCCATATCGGTAAATGGTGCATTTAGCGGCTTTCTCCATAGCACTTAACAATGTGACTTACATTCATCCATTCACGCACATGCACGTTCACCAGGGACTCCCTTTCTTTCGGGTGTTTTGGTTTGATTCGGTCTAAACGCAGTGTGCAGAGTGTACATTTAACTTCATTTTAACTTAACTTAACCCTAACCTTAACCTCACAGAAATTATAACCTCAAAACCCTGTCCGCCTGATAGAAAGACCTGGGAAAGAGTGAGACCCAAGTTCACACAGCGGAGGACACCATGCAAGGCATCAATCACTAACCACTTTCAACTTGGCTTTCCTATTTAGGACATGTCATTATAGGTGAGAACGTTCATTAAAAGAAAATAGCCGAACTACAACTACAATCTCATAGTGTGTCGTGATAGGTTAACTTCTTAGGGAGCGTTTCGCTGTTACTACGTGTCATCTTTTTGACACCCAACTCTTTCCCTAAATCTAACCTCCGTGGGGTGAATCGTTAACCCTCCCGACGCTCCTTTGTCAAAATGACGGTCGTTCGAAAGATCGAGATTATCCCCAACTTCTTAAGCCCTTATACTTCATAGCATGATGAACACGCACACACACACAACCTATACAAGGCCCCTCCTTTTTTACCTAAACTCCAAATATCTTCACCAATACAGCCCATGATCTACAAGCTTGCAACATCATATGATTGCCCCAGAATAGGCACGCTATAGGGTTCATGTCGTCAATTGTCTTATTGCTCACAGGCACTTTTCACGTGCAGCCAGGAGGATCGAACCAACAACCTTCTGATTCCAAAAGACGGCCACTCTCCCTCGTGAGCCACTGCATGCCGCCACCATTCTATTACTCTTATATAGTCACAGTTTACCCAGCGCATCTGTGTTCTGGAAGGCCTGTCCAGGCAAATAGGTGGCGGATCCACAGGGGAGCTATTAGCCTGATAGTGTGGAGGTTACACACAAGGTCTCGTCTCCCTAGGAAAGTCCTGTTGTCTCATGTTGTGGTGGTAATGGGCCTCATTGTTAGTGCTCGCTGTTAGCCCACTGTCATCTCCACAAGGACCTGGTCCTGTTGGTTTTATTTGGATTGCGCAACAACCAGGATATAAATGTACTTATACACACGTACACACACACACACACACGCAAACGGCACACTGCACACGGCACGCGCACACACACACACACACACGCACACACCAGCGTTAATTTTGGCAGCACATTTTTTATTTAGTTTTAGTTGCAGTCGTTTGAATAAAATGCGATTTAGTTTTAGTCATATTTTAGTCATCTGAAATGTTTTAGTTTTAGTCTAGTTTTTGTCGACTAAATATCATAATATTTTAGTCGACTAAATGTACAGTTGATTATGTCGACAAAACGTTTTTGGCGGGCCTTGATGGTGTCGTAATGGCAGATTTTACACTCTCAAAATAGCCGATCTACAAGATGCTATTTTCAGAGTGCAACACCCAAGTGCAACAAAACATATAGTCAGGGAAAATTAGCAGAATAACTGTCAAATCTGGGAATAAATTCCTTACCAAACAATTTCTTCACCAATGTGTTCGTAAAGGTGTCTAGTAACATATCTAACAAAGATTGAAATTCAACATCCCTAGCAAAATGTTTGACAGCTAGGGTAATTCTGGGTCTCATTCACTTACTATACACTGTACTATAAGGGAAAAAAATCACTCCCAAAAATATGCTTTAAGTGGGGTGTGAGGGGTCTAACTATGTGTTTTTAATTATTCTGAATCCATTGCAAGCATTTGTTTTGCACGAAAAACATTCTTTGGGCTAAAAACAGACCCAAAAGAACTATGGTTTAGTGATGAGTCATCACTTTTCACAAGGTGTATGGGGTCCATTTTTGGGCCAAAGAATGTTTTTCGTGCAAAACAAATGTAGTATATCCCTTTAAGTGTGTCTGTGGGTTTTATAAATAATGTTTACAACATCGGATCCAATTGAAACACAAATTTCTTTTTTTTTTCTCCCCCTTAAATGTTTTGTACATACAAGGTTTCCAACAGCCGACAGCGACGACACAGCTACAGACCTAGCATTAACCCATTTAGGCATAGAATTATTGAATGCTTTAACCAGTGAAAAATAGCAGATATACAAGCTCACTGCGAGCTTGTAGATCAGCTATTTTTGAAAAAGTCGTGTAAATGTGTGCAAATCTTTGAATATATGTATTTTCAAAGCGAACAGTTGTAACTCAAATTTTGCTTCTGGGTGGTCCCTGGAACTAAATATTTTGAGAAGGGGGTCCGTGGCCAAATACATATAATTTTGGCGGTCCTTCACATGAAAAGGTTTGAGAACCACTGAGTCTCTCAAGAACAGACGAACTGAGCTCCAGTTAAGTGAAAAGGACCTTAGCCAGATTGTTGACATAGAAACATAGGTTTTTGAAGAAAACCTTAGAAGGATTCAAAAGACACTTATAGAATCGGGTAAAAATTCTAATTTTCATGATTTTTCAAAAATAGCAGATCTACAAGCTCGCAGCTTGTATATCTGCTATTTTTCAATAGTTAAAGCATAAAATAATGATATGCAATAATGTGTACCCGTTCTAAATGGGTTTTAAAGTCCCCCTGGATGCCATGGCAACTGAGGTTTTCCCTCATTCTGGCAGGTCGGCTGGTCAATTGGGAGCACAGCCTGGGGAGAAGATAGCAGGGTATCAATGCCAGGGTCTACCACACACTGGCAGGTACCAGGCCAGAGGTCAGCCTCACACATCTGTGTTCGTACATGCAGGCGTTTACACTGGCAAACGTACAGAGGAAGCCGCGGTCTGCCTACCATTCATTTTCAATGCAAGCCCGGGTCATGATGAGCAGTGTTGGGTGTAGCGGCGTTAACTAACAGCGCTACGTAACAACGTTAGTTTTGCTGTAACGGAGTAACCTAACGAGTTATTTTTACAATATAGCAGGATCGTTACCCAGTTACGGCAGCTCGGTGAAGTGAGCAGGAAGAGTTGGGACAAACCATCTGTGCTCGTGTCTTGTTTACATATAATTTACAGTCGTGCATGGCAGGGCTTGAGAGAGACAGAGAGGTTGCCCTTTAGTAAGGCTGTGGAAGTATTCGCACTATTTTTGGATTTACTGGTGAAAGAAAGGAGGAGGTTCAACGTCAATGCAAATCGCCATGTTGGAGTCCAGCCGTCACAACACTCCGGTAGGCTATTTTATGTTTACCAAACGTCCTCGCAGGTGGGTTTTAATTGTCGGTAACGGAAAAACTATATCGTTAAGTTACTTTTCTCATTGGGTTTTCGTTTTTCAAGTCAGTAACTAAAGTAACCTAACGAGTTACTTCAAAATGTAACGATACCCAACACTGATGATGAGATAAAGGGATGCCTTAGTTTATGTTTGTAGCTGCTGCAAGATCTACACAGCTACAAAAGTTAAAAAAGAAGAAAAAAAACAGCAGATCTACAAGCACACAACGCCTCGCACGGCTGTTTTCACTAGTTTAGATCATTCTTAAAATGATAAATACAAAACAAACGATTTTGGACATACAAGGTTTCCACCCGACAATGACGATATACAAAGTAGCTTTGTAGAAGCTAAGCTAGTTGGGCCTAGTTGCTTTGTTGTTTGTTTCGTATCGAATATGAATGTGATGAAATTGCAGAGGCTGCAATTAATTGCAATTTAATTAGTCTTCTGGTACAATTAATGAAAGATCAACACTTTCATCCATTACTGTACATTACAAAAGAGCTTGGTTCCGAAAAAGGTTTTTCTCGTACATTTTTTTTACAGTGTCAGTAACCAGTCATTATCACACCGTCTGTGTTCCACACTGTAATATTAGCAAAACTGTAAGACTTGCCACATTTCTTGACTTGACAGACTTCACACAGTATTTGAAAAAGTTTGAAAAGCCATGTATGGAGATCTTTGATGGAGATTCCATGAATATGTCACAGGCCTCAAAGTACTATGATAATGGGTTGGCCTACTAGTACTCTACTAGTAGGGCATACATTCCCAACGGGCATCTGCCTAATTACACTAATGAATGTTACGGGTAAAGAGTGCTCACAAGCGTAGGGTGGGCTATGAAGCTCTGAGAGACCATGACAATTCATTCCGCTAAATACTGCAGTATTAAAGCTGCCGGGGGACGCTGTGGGTGCTGGGGGTGTGTTCTCTCCTCCGCGTCATCAGTGCCCACACCCTAGGTGGGGTTGGCAAAAGAGCCTTTCTGTGTGGAGTTTGCATGTTCTCCCCGTGTCTCCTAGGGTAGATACCCTCACAAAAACATGCAGTAATCCTGGTCTCTATAATGCCTCCCCCTGGCCAGCCGGGGCGCCTGATGGAGGGGAATGGAACTGGTTGGAACTGGTTCCTTCCACGCGCTACGTCCAACCGGGGAAGCTCCCCCCTGTCAGGTGATAAGAAGCGGCCTGCTCACTCCTCGTGCACTGAAGGAAGCATGAGCTCAGTTCGGGGCCCTCCCCAGGTTGGCAGAGGGAGAGCAGAGCCCAGGATTACAGCTTAGGCAATTGGCACCGGGTGAAAAAATGGGTTACAAAATCGTGGGATAAAAAAAAAAAAAAAAAAAGAAAGCTGAAATGTCACCGTTGACGGCAATGACGCGCAACAACAATACCGCTAATCTCATGTCATCGCTAATTGGTTAACCCCTCTGCTAAGGTAACATTAGCCTCCCGTCTTAATGGGACATGAAGGAAGCGTTGCAGAGACCTGATTGAGCATACTGATGGTGCGTTTCTAAACGACCCCAAACAAGGCTGACTGGTGTCTCTGCGGCGGGTTCTAGACGGAGGTAATCACAGGGGGGAAATAGCGAAGGTGTTCTTCTCCCAGCGGGGACGAGGCCATTTAAAGCAGATTAGTTTTATTGATCCTCCGGGGAGCACAACAAGCACTATTAGTCACTCCAAATGTGTTTGTTGCCGTTTTGTGACTGACTTTTTCCCTTCTTTTCTTTGTTTTTAATAATTTATTTGTATGGTTTGCTATAGGCAACAAACTATTGTTTCTAGATTCAAGAACTTTTTATGCCAGCTAAAAGTGTTAACCTTTTAACTGAAGTTATCTGGGTTGGCCAGATAGGCCAGATATCTTGGACAATATAAATACCAGTAAGACTCCCTAATCGGGAGATAAGCGACCGTCAGGTTGTATGTATAAACAAATTGGCCTTAGCAACCTAATGGTGGTGCTAAAAGAGGGGAATGTGAGAAATCAGGGGCGGAGGTTGTGGTTTGCCAGCCAAGGAGTGTGTGTGCAAAGTTCGGCATGAATAGGGGTGACGTATGTTCAAGGTGGGGGCCATGTGACTATTCTTATGGCAGACCTCTGGCAAGTGTTTATGCCAAGTTTTGGACATATTGCACAGCGCGCCTCGCAAGTATGCGTGGCGTCCAAGTTCCTGACGTCCACCCACGCAATATCTTTTTACTATAATGCATTTCTGTGTTTATTCATTTAATCAATTATTAATTAACTTTTTTATGAATGGATTAATTCATTCGTAGGTTGGATTTATGTAGGCCACCCACTCATACCATTATAGCCTTTAGCATGGGTGGTAAATTGGTGAGGGCATAATACCAAAATGCTAAATTAGGAAGTGTCTAGCAAACTAAAATTGGGCATAATGATACGGTGAAGAGATGGAATGGTTAGCTTATTATACAGTTAAGTAACTCTCTAAGTGTGCATCATAGTTAACCCACTGTAATCATCATATTCTTTCTTACCATTATACATTACTGTCAAAATGATGACAATTCAAACACAAGGCTTGGATATAACATCATAAGTCACATGGATTGTGTGCCCTGAGCACCTGTACTGTGACAGCTAAGCTGCAGACTGAAGCACACTATCCAAAAGCCACCGCACTATTAAACTTACTATCCTTTAGCTACAGTTCTCAGATGTCAAAACTCCCTTATGTCGTTCACACACACCCTTTTCCTCCAGCCTAGCACGAGCGTTGACCAGTCATAGCCCACGTTGTACTGTAGTTATTAGTAAGAGGGTTATATTTAAGACCTTTTTGGAGCTTAAAAACAATGTGCACCGGGCACACAGTGTCGCAGTCAGTAGCATTGTCACCTCACAACTAAAAGGTCCTGGGTTCGATTTCTACCGGGTACGCTGTGGACGCTGGGAGCGTGTTCTCTCCTCCGCGTCATCAGTGACCATGCCCTAGGTGGGGTTGGCAAAAGGGGCTTTCTGTGTGGAGTTTGTATATGTTCTCCCTGATGTGTCTCCTAGGGTAGGTACCCTCACAAAAACATGCTGTAATCCTGGTCTATCTATACTGCCTCCCCCTGGCCAGCCGGGGTGCCTGATGGAGGGGAAAGGAACCCATCGGAATAACGTGTTCCTTCCACGTGATACGTTCCACCGGGAAGAAGCGGCTTGGACTCCTTGTGCATTGAAGGAAGCATGAGCGCAGTTTGTTTCTCTCCCAGCCGCATCTCAAGTCCTTAAATAATTCCTATTTCCTTCACTTGTTTCCTATTTTCCTTGTATGTTAGTCCCGCCCACTGGGAGTTGGCCTATCACCTGTGATGTTGTCATCAGAAATGGCCAATGGGATGTGTCCTCTATAGGATTGATTTAAGGACTTGAGACGCAGCTCACAGAGGGAGAGTAGCGCTGAGTATTACACTTATAGGCATTGGCACCGGGTGAAAAAAATAGATTACAAAATCGGGGGACAAAAATGTGTAAACAAAAAAATGTACTAGATTTCGAAGTTTGTATAATTAAATGTTAGGAAATGCATCACACAGCAGCTGTTGTGTTTGCCATGTTTACATTGCAACACATTTCAGGGGAAGAGAGCTGTGTGTGTGTGTGTGTGTGTGTGTGTGTGTGTGTGTGTGTGTGTGTGTGTGTGTGTGTGTTTGTGTGTGTGTGTGTGTGTGTGGCCTTTGTGCCGAAGCACACAGGCACGCGTCTGGGACTGGGTACATTGAGACAGACCCAATAATATATTAGTTGGTTTGCTATTTTATGCATTAATACACACACACACAAACATTTGTGTCCCAGCACCCCTGAGAGCCAGTCATTGCAATTTTTTTCATTTTCATGTTTTCATTTCATTTGAAAGCTGGGGATCATAGCTACAAAATGATATATTGGTTGTGGAGATTGACCCAACAGTTTTGAAGATATGGCTTATAGAATGATGCCATGCTGAAATAGTACTTTTGAGATATTCAAGTTTTAAATAAATTTCTAACCTGCAATGACCTGACTCCGCCACATGGGGAGCAATCTTCAATTCAATCTTCAATTCAAAGAAGCTTTATTGGCATGAGAACACAAACGTTTACACAGTGGTGGAAAAAGTACCAACAATAAAGTAAAGTATCAATTCTGCAATGTAGAATCACTCTGTTACAAGTAAAAGTCCAGAATAAAAAATGTACTAAAAGTACAAAAGTATTGGTATCCAAATGTACTTAAAGTACAAAATGTTTGAAAATAGCAGATCTACAAGCTCACAACGCGTCGCACCGCAATGCGTTGTGAGCTTGTAGATCGTCTATTTTCAAATAGCCTTGGTATAACATAGGGCTAAAGTGGTTTATGTATGTTTTAAACTTTAGTTATTGCTCTCTAAAAAGATAATGCCACAACAGCATCTCAAGCATTATTGGGCTAAATGTAAAGACGCTACGCTGCGCCAACCGTGAAGCAGTTTAACCAATTTGCTACATACGTCTACACAAACGGTCAGATTACAAAGATAAATTGCTTAGTGAAGGCTCACAGATGTCACCATAGGGTACGCTCCAGCAGAATGTCCCGTAATGATCGTATTATTTAATGAGGAGCATTTTAATCCGATCGGTCGTCGTTTCCTTAAAAAGGTATTAATGTATCTAAGTGCAGTACACCTCGCAACCGATGGGGTCGCATGGCTGAAAAACAACAGAAAATGGCATCTGATCGGATTAAAATGCAGTTTATTAAACAATACGAAAGATACGGGTAATTCTGCTTGAGCGTACCATACTGTGACATCTGTGAGACTTCAGTAAGCACGTTATCTTTGAAATATGAAGGTTTTTGTAGACGTACGTAGCAAATAGGATTAACTGCTCAACACGAGGTTGAAGTGAATTTGTTACGTGCGTAACAGGGCTAACTGTGCTAAATGTAGCATAATCAGTGTTTGTGTAACTTCAGTCAGAAGGATTATCTGACCTGATAATAAAACACAATCTACAGGCTTAACCGCCTCGCGTTGTGAGCTTGTAGAAGAGAGCAACAATAGAGTTGGGTCACGTTTTATTTGTTTATAGCCTGCTGCCTGCAGCTAGCGCTGCAGCTAGCGCTAGCTAACGCTAGCTAGCGTTAGCCGTTAGCCACTCATAGCCAGTCAACCAGAATAGTCTACTCTAAAGTCAACTTTCCGACGGCGAGTGAACGATTGCATTCCATCCATGTTTTCTTGGCTGTCAATTTATTGTCCAAAAAAACAAACACCCTGAACGTTAGAATTAGATAGTTTAGGACGACACTGATCTATTCAATGCTAAGCTAACTCAGTGACAAAGGAAGCTTCCGCACCGGAGCTTCACAGAAGACAAACGCATACGTCACAGACGCCTCCAGGCAGGAACGGATCATTTTCACCAGCGTAGAAGAAGAAACAGCGGAAGAACGGCGGAAGAATAATAAATAATAATACACAAAATCATACATTACGTGGTTAATAATTGTTCATTTGGAACACACGTGGCATTAAATTAATGGGATAAATACTGTGGGTTGCATCTCTAAGTAATGGAGTCCCGATATTACCGCATTTGGCTACAAACGGCTAACAAAGGCTGGCTAGTTAGCATTTTAGCTAATATAAACTGGGAGGACTAACAGAATTATGTACCGATCTCTCACATTAATTAAAAAAAGTCTTATTTACATGCAGAGTTAAGCTCTGGCGTTTAAGTGAAATGTAGCCTAGATATTATGAGATGCTGTTGTGGCATTATCTTTTTAGAGAGCAAAAAAAAAAAAGAAATCATTTTGGCTGCAGGGAATAATGACAGTCCCCGAGATGACTGGCTCTCAGGGGTGCTGGGACACATTTGTTCGTGTATGTGTATGTGCATATGTTTGCCCCACCACCCAAGCCGAAACAAACAAATTGACTATTTTTCAATTCAAAAGAGCTGTTGGCATGGGAAAACATAGGCCCACGCTTAAATTGCCAAAGCAAGTGTAAAAACATAATAAAAACGATTTAAGAAAAACAAGTATGTACAGTTGGAGGGGATATACTCCTGTCTTTTCTCATGAATACAAGGCAGTAGATAGCTGCTGCCCCTAGTGTCTCATAGTGGAACATCACAGAGGTGATGCGTGTGTTGCGTGGTCTGTGGGAGGGGCCACGGGAAATGTGCCAAGGTCAGTAGCACTAGCAACCAACTGTGTCTTCTCCTTGATTCTGGCCTTGATGCCTTGATGTCCAGCACCTGGCCTAAATACAGGCATAAGATGTGCACCCAATATTCTCTGTGAATTATAATCAGTTATAGCCAGCTGCTGGTTATGTTGAAATACTGACTTAAAACACAGCTCCAAATATACTACTCGCCTGTTCTTTAACAGGGTTACACACTGATATTAACTTTTTTACAGATTAGTGAATTCATAACAAGCACTTAACATCTCTGTTTCCACCTGTTTCTCTCATGCTCATGCTGTCTCTTTTTCTCTTTTATAAAATTTTTGAGCGGTGGCCACACCGTCTCCTATACATGTCCGTGTGTGTGGGTATGCGTGTCTGTCTGTCTGTCTGTCTGTCTGTCTGTATGTAGCCTGAGTCTGTATGTAGCCTGCAATACCTTTTCTGACCACACATGTTAAGGGAGGGGCGCTGTTGTTCAGGCCAGGCACACACACACACACACACACACACACACACACACACACACACACACACACACACACACACACACACACACACACACACACACACACACACACACACACACACACACACACACACACACACACACACACACACACACACACAGGCATGTAACATTTCTGGGGCAAAAATAGTTTATTGGAACAGTCACAGATTCAGTATGGCTCTGTTAACATGTTGGACGGTTTGGACCATCTTGGGGAAACGGTGAGTCTCTTTGTTCAACAACAGTACTTAAATGTGGGATTAACATTCCAGTGTCTATGTACTTGCTTGAATGTATGGGGCTGTTAAGTATGACATCATTTTGTAGGCAGAGGAACATTTCTGCCCCCATTTTCCGTGAATCTTTTTACTATTTTTACTATTTACAAATTTTTCTTGTCTTTGTTGTTGAAAGGAAAGTGTTAGAATTATACTTTAGTCGTTATTTTTGTCTCGGATCTGTTGAAATAGCGAGGGACAGAAAATGCTCTGGGGGCAGAGTTCTCCTCTGCCTACAAAATGATGTCACGGCTTAAAAGCCCCATAGGCAGACATGTCCATACTAGGACTTAATATTCGACAGTTTGGCCAGTCCTGTCGAATATTCGACTATTCGAATACTTTGAGGTTGAATAATTCGAATACTAAAAATCACTATTCGTGAATGCCCTAGTCCATACATAAGGAGACGGAGCATGTGTGTGTGTGCGTGCGTGTGTGCGTGCGTGCGTGCATGCGTTTATGTGCGGTGCAATTAATTGTGGTCCATGTATCATCACCTGTCAGCAGGGAGTCGGGTGGGAGGAGTAGGACGAAGGCAGTGACAAGTAGAAATGTGTGTGGGGTGGAATCAATTGGCATAATGACTAAATTGGTGAGAAAAGGGTTAAAAGATAATTGGTTCCTCTAAATAAAAAATACATATATAATAATTAAGCACTGGATGCCGTTGAAGAAGAAATACGACAATAACAGAGAGAGAGAGAGAGAGAGAGAGAGAGAGGGAGAGAGAGAAAGAGAGAGAGAGAGAGAGAGAGAGAAAGAGTATAACGGGCGAAAAGGAACCAATGCTATTAAGCAGCTTAGTGTGACCGCAAGACCTAGATTATGGATACAGTATAGATCCTGCCATTAATCTGTGAGACTAGGAGCGAACGGAAGAGATCAGTGGAGAGAGGCTTCATTGGTCAAGCATGAAACTACATACAAATGTAAAACCTTACCTCAGCTGAGATTGTGGTTGTCTTTTGTATTGAGCAGAATGTCAAATAAAACTCTATAATATGAAAATGGAGAGCGCAAATATCTGCCAGGAGTCCAAAGTTGTGTGTGTGGACATGTACACTGTATATGAAAAGTCAAAGGGCAATGGGGGAAATGTTAATCTTTACCATTTCCGCCAATGCCCTTTGACTTTACATACAATGAGCACCCGCTTGCAGCTAGATCTGTTTCTGTATCTTGTCTGAGTTATGTTTGTACAGGCCCAGACTGGGAACACCGATGGGGGCAGGAATGTAAATGACAAGTCTGTACAAATTGACAGAAAAAAAAGAAGGAAAAACAATCAGCAGGCCAGAATACGGCAGGCAGCCAAAGCGCAGCAACCAGCTCACCAGTTTGTCTATGAACAAAATACAAACTAGACTCTTTTGATAAATTGCTGAATGATATTGCCCAGATGCAAGCCATGGGTTACAGCCGTCACAACCTGAGGAGTCAGCAGGGGAAAAGAAAGTTTTGGTACTGCATGGCCCAATGTGCTCTGGACTGATCAGGAATGATCAGGAATGCCAATAAATGTCCTTGTCCGTTTACATGAAGATCCCTGATGTCTTGAGATTATGCCCATATATGGGCCTCCCAGATCTCCATTATGTGCTTATATGGGCATATTGGTCGGATTGGCGGCTCTGGACAACCGCTGATCCATTGTCAACCCCCTACTTGTCCCTAAAGGACAAGTAGGGGGTTGAGTACATATAGTCCACCACTGTTTTACAGTGTGCTCTTTCCGACCCCGGGAAGCACAAAGTGCGTGCCTCACAGCGCCAACTGTGCCAACGCTGACCAACTTGTAGCGTGATAAACAAGCACCGACACATGGAGGGATGGACGCACACCGATGTGCTCTGCCAACGGCCATTTGACTCTCTACCATTCTCCGTTGCTTTCTGTGTGTGTTTTCTCTCTCCCCACCCCCCCCCCCCCTCCCTGTCCTCTGCTCCACGTTTGCATATCTTAAGTGGAAGATTGATGACAGGCTGGATGCTGTGGACAGAACCTATGCTAATGAGGAACACGGGAGGCCTCCCCTGGGCTTAGAGGACGCCTTGGATGCGGAGACCAGGCAGGCAGCAGTGACTCAAAAGCACTGCGGGTGCTGCCAGATTCTGCTTCAAATGGACAGGTGTTGGTGTATTTGTATCTGTCTGTCTGTCTGTCTGTGTGTGTGTGTGTGAGCATAGAGTGTAGTGCGTAGTTGCATTTCTTTTGTGGGTGCTCATATATATACAGTGTATATATATATATATATATATATATATATATATATATATATATATATATATATATATATAGTATATATTGAATCGCATTTCACAAGAAAAATGTGGTAAGTTCACTGGATGAGTGAGTTCAGGCACCCCAAGATTTGTCCATATGTGCATGCACAGCTATCATCCTCATCTGTGCACGTGCGGGTGTGTGTCATGCGTGTGTGTGTGTGTGTGTGTGTGTGTGTGTGTGTGCGTGCGTGCGTGCGTGCGTGTGCGTGTGTGTGTGCGCGCGTGTGTGCGTGTGTTGTTGTTGTTGTTGTTGTTGTTGTTGGTGGGGTTGAGTACGTAATGGAAATATGAGATGACTATAAGGTCAAGTTCTCATCTCCATGGTAACCCCACCAGAGGAGGTATGCTATGCTGCTCCATCTGTTCTCGGGCCTTAGTACACTTTGAGATAAGTTTCTCCAACACCTCACACCAGCTGCTGCTGTTACGGTCACACACGATCTCCGTGCTCATTCGGGCGGCAACATACTGTGCCGCTGCATTGAAATCGTACACCTCAGCGTATAGCTTTTGAAAGTGCCCTACACCTCATCCACTTCTTTTCTTTTTTCTTTTTCAAGAGGAAAAGCTTACGACTCAAGTTCATGACTCAATAATAGCCGGGGAATACAAATGTCCTGGCCATTAACACTTTGTAAGCCACGGGGAGCCCCTTAATGTTAAAACCGTAGTATATCGCACATCCCAGCAAGGAGTCTCAGCCACGCCGTACTTTCCCGGACTTTGTCATTAAAACCGGAATAAATGATTTTGATCCGAAAATCGGCGATCGTCTAACCTTCCCTAGTCACCGCCCGTCCATCGGTGGCTCGTGGCTGCTCTGACATGAAACAGAAGTGACTCTCATGGCCTCTCCTTCTTCAGCCTTCCTTCCTCCCACCCACTTGTTGTTTGGACGTTAGCACTAGCAGAGCTGGAGTGCTAGGCTATCCAAAGTGGACACATCGACTGTTCAGTCACTCCTGGACTATATGCATGGATCGTTATGCGCACGGATCGCGCACGCGAAACGCACGGGGAGATCGATGCTCGGCCAAAACCATCACTTTATCCCAGCGGAGATCGAGAAAATCACGGTGAGCTAATGACCTGGGGGGAAAAAAAAGAAAAAACAACGGCGCTGTCCAAGAAGGAGGGGCGGCGGGCTCATGTTTATAAACATAATATTATGTCTCAGATCACAATACAATAATAGAAATTTCACGGCTAATCTACCAACCACCATTCTATTTCGGACGGCAAAGGGTTAAATGTCTCTAACTCAAACCCCTATATTACCTTCCAATAACAAACCATGCCTCTAACTCAGTGGTTCCCAAGTTCCACCTTTTGTGGATCGGGGCCCACTTGATGAAAGTCTTGAAAGCGTTTGCGGCCCACCCATCTGCCCAGGGACGTGCTGGGCCCCTGATTCAGCCCGGGAAAAAGGGTTGGAGAGGCCCTCATTGCGCGCTATAGAGAGAGATCTCTCTCTATAGCGCTGCTGCTACTCAAAGATTTGCCATTTCAGATCATGACAAGTGAAAAATGATTTAAACTAGTGAAAACAGCCGATCTACAAGCACACAACTGTTGTGTGCCTGTTGTGTGCTTGTAGATCTGCTGTTTTCACTACTTTTGTGCGACGGCCTTGTATGGTGAAGCAGGGCTTTGCTTTGCGAAAAAATGTACAAATTTGAAACTTGGAGATACAAGGTTTCTGCCCGACAGTGACGATTTACTTTGTTGACTGCCCAGCCCCCAAAATGGAATGAAGGCCGACATTTTATTTTTAATTGTTTCCTAATGGCCAGCCTGGACCGGCCGGGAATGAACCGGCCGTCGGGAGTTGTCCCGCTTTTCCCAATGGCCAGCACGTCCCTGCATCTGCCCAATTGAGTGTCAAGTGGGCAGAATGATGGTTAGAAGGGTTTAATTTAATGATCAACCAATTGATTGTGTTCTGGTTTGGATCAATGCAACTAACATAGAAGTTCCTATTCAGCTGTATCACAATCAAAATATTTGTCAAGGTTTTAATGTGGGGTTTTAATACCACAACATTTCACTTTAATTTGCTTCATATCATATATTATTGTCACATTCCTGTTCAAATCTCAGTGTTTGGTCAATTATTTATTTGAAGGTTGCCGCTTGCAATTCCCCCGGGGCCCACTAGCTGGCCCACAGGTCGGGGAATCTCTGTGCTATCTAACACAAATCCCTATTACCATCTCTTCCTTCCTTCCTCCACCAAGCCGTTGTGTTACATCACCAAGGCGCTGTCCCCTCGCAGAGAAGCATTTAATTTGTTTATAGAAAACATCTTCTGTCAGTGCGTTATGCTTTAAGAGCCAGCTTCAGGGCCCAGTAAAATAAAGCCTTTCTACTTTGTCCTTGCTGTATATTCTGGCCGCCGTCCCTGCGCTGCTACAGTGTTTCCCCCGCAGCTCAAAGCAACACCAGGGTCATCATTGTGTAACAAGGCTGGCTACAGTGTTTCCAGTCTGCATGTCAAATGGATGTTTTTCTGGGTAATTTCTCCCTGGCGGAGGCTGCTCTACCAATGGCTCCAGAACACAGGAACTAATGAATTGGCTACATATAAAAAGGACTTAACCAGTGCTTTAGTCAAAGTATTAGAGATAGATAGATAGATATATTAAACACATCACAAAAAGAGGGGAGCGCAGGTTAAAACGGAGAGAAGACAAATATTATATATGACAGTTGCACTGTTGCTCTCTTGACTTACAGTAAAGTACACTAACGTGTTCAAAAGTATTTTTTTATAAAGTAGAAATGACAAAAGTGCATGCTTGTTAACATCAATGCATTACTGACTGCATTGCAATTTATACATATTCCCAAACAATTCAAATATTGTCCTGAAAATAGCAAAACCACAAGGTGACAAGTAAATGTACTCTTTTACTGTTCATCATCACTGCTCATATAGAATCTTCTGCATAGGTTCTCTGTCTCCCCCTCCCTCTCTCCCTCTCCCTCTCCCTCCCTCTCTCTCTCTCTCTCTCTCTCTCTCTCTCTCTCTCTCTCTCTCTTTGGAAGAACTCATTGGTCAGTGAAGAGCAATCATGTTCAGGGACGTGTTTTTATGGATGGACAGTTGAGCAGGAGAGAGAGAGAGAGAGAGAGAGAGAGAGAGAGAGAGAGAGAGAGAGAGAAAGGTAGAATAGAATGTATTTAAAAGGTCAAGACTGATGGATGGATGGATGATTATAGCAACCCTCTCCA
>NC_137826.1:42749619-42769619 GCF_963921795.1 Nannobrachium achirus | reverse complement strand
TGTCAAGTTTACGGTTCAAGTGGTTAAATATCTGAAAACACAAATTGACAGGAATCCAAAATACACTGATGATTGTGCTGCTGTCAAACAATGACACTATATGGAATCTATGAAAAGGTTGTGGGGGGTCCCTGCTTCATCTCTCTTTCAACTAAGGGATCCTTGTCCTGAAAACGTTGAAGACCCCTGCTTTACAGTGTGACTATCTTTATTTGGATTTGCGTATGTTTACATTTTTCTCCGTAGTCATTAAAAAATTACCGACCTTCTTGCCTTCTTGTCCCCGATTAAATCAGTCTCAACGGTGAATATAAATCTCACGGTGCTGCATGTAATCAATGATCCCTCTGCAAGATAACATTTAAAGAGCAACACCTGGAAGGAAGCAACCGTTTTTTCCCCCAGACAGTATAAAAACTGCTCAATGGTCTCATCGTACATTGATGCAGTCGTCTTACTGAAGGTAAAGTGTCTCTCGGTGTGGTTTGACACCTTTTAAACATGAATGGCGGTGCGTGGGCATGCTTATAAGGAACACATATAAAAGGTGATCCATTCAAGGGAAAGCCATTCACAGAAACACGCCTCATGTTATATGTATGTATTCTGTATCTGTATGAGGACGAAGCAGTGAAGAGACATTGACGAAAAGAGACAGGAAATGACCTGCGACAGGAAACGACAGGATGAGGGCGAGAGGATGAGAGAGGCACAAAGGGGGTCAAAAGATGGAGAGAGAGAGATGGAGACTGGAGAGAGAGAGCCAAGTGTTCAGTGGCTTGGAGAAAGACATCAGCACTTGAGAGGAGAAGGAGGGTAGGAGATGGGAGGCCGAACAAGGAGAAGGAGTGAGGGGGGAGGGTGGGGGGTTGGATGTAATAGACTCTGTAGGCAGACGATAAGGGACTGGATGAATGGACGGATGGCGGGGCGGTTGGACCCTACGCCTAGACGAGAGCGCAGGAAATGAAAACAGGGTAGGCAGTAAGCCAGCCATATCTGCATCAATGGCCCCCAAGACAGATAAGTGAACGGACAAAAGATAGCCATGTATAGCAGGAGGGAAGAGCCTTGTCGTGTGCTGTTGTTGTTATTGATCACGCTATACTATTGATGACGGCGATGATGGTGGAGATAATGGTGTTGTGATTGCCTCTTCAACTCTCAACCCCGCTTGCCCTTTCTCCATCTTCCTGCCAGGGGCGCTCAACTCCCCAAAGAGCTTCCACTGGTGGAGCCATAATATTCATCATCAATCACTTCAGCGTCAAGCACAAGTTAATTCCTTCTAAGAAGATGACTTTCAGGCTGCCGCCAATTACATATAATTCACAGGAGAGGGCGATGGCTTTTGCCCGATAGGCGCTTCTTGCCAACAAAACAGACAAGAATCCGTTCTACTACCATGCCTAGATCACTGGCAGCAACGCAATGCTTGCCATTGATAGTGGACTTCCACCGTTGTATGATGGTATTGGTAGTCATGAGACAAACAGCAGTTTAAACCAGTAAGACTCCCTAATCGGAAGATAAGCGGCCATCAGGTCGCATACACAAACTTTAGAAGGCATGGTAGCCAATCAGGAGTGAATATGGGAAATGGGACAGATCCATGTTGATGACATGACGCTACTGTGTACCACTTTGCGGGATTTTAGGGCAAAATCTGTAGGAGCAGTGTCCAAAAATGTGTTTTGCAAGAATCGGCCTCATGATGGCGCTAAAAGAGGGCCATGTGAGAAATGAGGTGGAGGTTGTGGTTTGGTAGCCAAGGAGTGTGTGTGCAAAGTTTGGCATGGATAGGGGCAACGGTGGCGGAGATAGGAGTAGGGCAAAAGTGTGACATAACGTGATGGACAGACAGACGGACTGGCGGACTGACTGACAGCCGGTGGAGGTTTTGATAGTAACTGCGACCTGACGGTCGCAATGAATGTCAATTAATGGCACAAAATACACACTATCAGTGTGTACCTTAAGAGGTAAAAGGGAGCTGCTACTACGACTGTGAACTCCATTCAAGCAGATGATATACAGTATGCTGGCTCACCTAATCCTGCCTGCCTTGAGCATATGTACAGAAAATATGTGGAGTTCATGATCAATATGTTGATCTCCACCAAGGCCAGGCTGCTCTATACAGTACCTATAATCCTGCAGTGGGTTCCATCACTGAATGTTGACTTAACTCTGAGTGTAAACATGGACCTGTGAGAGCTGGGAATTCAAATTAACATCCTGGGGCAGTGGTTCTCAACCTCTTCTGGATCAGGGCCCACTTGAAAATGTTTGAAAGCGTTCGTAACGTAAGTGGTCAGATCGTGGGTGGTGCCACACGAATTTCCAGAGCAGCTGTATTACTTGTGCCAGCAGAGAGTGCAAGTAGGGTGGCGAGTGCTGTCGGTATGTGGCCGACAGTACAAAGGCTGGGCCTTTAGCCAATGAGGGATCAGCATTCTCAGTGCTCAGTTCTGCTTTTCAAAGGGAATGGAATGGAGTTTCTTGCCATTTGCAGGTTTCTGCAGAAATACGCTCCATTCTCCATAAATATTTGAAAGGCAAAACAGGGAAAGAAACCTGTGGAAAAAATGCGTTTGCAGTAAATCTTCAGGAAAAAAGCTGTGAAGCCCGAAGACTTGAAACAGCACATCAAGGTAAACTAGACCAGGTCAACCTGGTTGTGCCAGACCCCCTGTCTGTCATCATCATTTATGACATCATGCCTAGGCATGTCATCATCATGTCATCATCATATATACCCTTTATATAGAAAACCCGCGGACCGACAGACATTTGCTTATGTAGGCCCTACCCATTTCATGGGTCTGGCAATAACAATTGGCACAAGTTGGCATCTCGAACAGAGTGCGGTTTAGACCCAGAAAATAGAGTGGAGCAACTCACTGGGATGAAAGCTGAAGCATCAACATCCATGGCAAGAGAAGACCTAGAGTGAAGCAACTCACTCGAAAGAGAAAGAGCTGCAATATTTCATTTTAACAGACAGTTCAACTTAATCTGGACAACATGCACGAACAGCACATCACTCAACAGCACTCATCACCCTACTTTTGAGCTCTGCTGTTGGCACACAAGTAGTCCATATTTGGCTACGAGTGCACAAGGGGCAAGTTGGCACCTCGACAGAGTGCAGTCTAGTTTTAATGATCAATCAGTCGATTGAGCTCTGGCTTGGATTAACGGACTAACATAGCGTCGTTGTCGGGCAGAAACCTCGTATCTCCAAGTTTCAAAGTTTTTTCGCAAAACAAAGCCCTGCTTCATCAGACAAGGCCGTCGCACAAAAGTAGTGAAAACAGCAGATCCACAAGCACACAACACCTCGCGGTGCGAGGCGTTGTGTGCTTGTGGATCGGCTGTTTTCACTAGTTTAGTTCATTTTTTTAAATGAAATAAAAAACGAATGGTTTTGGACATACAAGGTTTCCAACCGACAACGACGATAGCCTACTTCATATTTACTGGCATCACAATGAAAAAAAGTTTAAAAAAAAGAAAATACCATGAAAATGTTCCCTTTCCCCTTTTATCTGTGAATTGAGCTCTTTCATTTATTGTGCTGCCTCTGCGTAATACTATTGGCATTGTATTTGCTTTTAAGCTTATTGAGTTCTTTTAGCCCCTATTTCCCCTCTCCCTCAAAAGGCCTTGCCTTCTGCCAGGCCACAATTGTACTGCTGTTCTTAATTTGTCTTGCCTCGTTAAATACAGGTTAAATTGAACAAACAAAAGAGTAGACACAACTGAACAACATCGTGACACCTTAACCCAGGGGCGCAGGAGGCATTTTAAAAGTGAAGGGGACATATCTGGGAGGTATGTGCGCGCGCACAGCGCGCGCAAAAAAATTTGGGGTATCCCCCCCACTTTTGGTGATATCCCCCCCACTTTTGCCCCGAGGAGGGGGGGACATATCCCCTCCACTTGAGCTGAATTACACAGTTGTTTTACGCAGATTTCAAGGCATTTTTAAAATGAAATACACATGAATTCATTAAGTCTATATTAGATCTTTTTATTGAAGGAGTAACAGGCCAACTCCTGTTCTCCTCACCTCCTCCAAAGCCTGTACTGGCTGCCCTCCAGCTGCTGCCTTCTTTTTGTTGTTGTTGTTGTCGTCTGAATTTGCCTGGTCATAAACCATGAAAATTAAATCACTATGTTCTGTGCATGTTGACAAGTGTCAAACCAAAGACACATGTCGGCTGCTGTCTTTTTTGTTGTTGTTGTTGTTGTTGTCAGAATTCGCCTGGTCATAAAGTTTCATAAATCATTTTCCCCCCCGGAAAAAAATGATTTTTTTTCCCCCCTAAAAATATACTGTATTACCAGAGATCACACTAGTATTTTAAACTGCCGGTCAGCGTGACATGGCACGATTAAAATCTACCAGACATCTAATAAAAAGACCTTTCATAGATATCTGTATGCATTAATGACAACCAGGTCCGTATAAAAGCAGCCTAACACAACCATAAGCATTATGTTTTGGATTGAACTGTTTGAACATAATGCATAGGCTATCCACAATTGTAGGGCCAACTTGCACAAATACTGTACATTAATTACTCTACCCACTACCCACATTACCATTTGCGCATTGGCGTGACATGTTAAGTAATAAATTAGGATCCTCACAAGTTATATTGTGGATACAAGCAGTGGATGCTGTCCCAGCGTCTGGTTTAATAGGACAGGACAGCCTTTTGGGGAAGTTGACAACATAATTGCTCCTCAGATATATATTCCATTCAAGGTAACGTTTTAACGTGTCCAGCTGTCCACATGACATGATTAACACCGTGTTTCATCTGACTGGATACGACCATAGGATGCGACAGACAGACCAGTGTTACGTCCATGTTTGTTGTTGCCATCTTAAAATTAGCGTGCATTGTTGTTAATTAGTGGTTCAACAATCTTGCCAACTTTACTCACAAGTGCCCTCTCGTTTGAAAGGCTCTGTGATGTATTCTAAGTTTTCTAACTAATAACAACTTGTTTTGATAGTCCATCCAACAACTATACCTCGCGCCTAGCTCGTATTACAAAGTCAAGCCGATCGGTGTGCACTGCAGCGTCACAGGCACAGCGACAGCGTGATAGAGGGGGGCCCATTGAGGGGGGCTTCCGATGGAGGGTCATTCGCATTGAGCGTCATTTATTTGGACTGAGATTTACCGGCAGTCGGAGTCCCCCCTGGCAACAGGACATAGGCAGAACTAGCACGTTAAAGGGGGCCCAAATGTGAGAGGGGGTTTTCGATGGACGATCATTTGCATTGACCATCATTTGGACTTAGACTGACGGGCAGTCGGAGGCCCCCCTGACGGCCGAGGCCCGTTTCAATTGAAACCAATGAAACATAGTTAAGGCCGCCAATGCCTCTAGAGGGCAGTAATAAGCCTTGAAATGAGAACTACTCAGTGTGTACAGTATAATCGATCATATTTGCGGCTTTTTCTTGGACCTGAACACTGGAGGGGATATCCCCCCCACCCAAAAAAAGTGGAGGTGTTAATCCCCCCCGTCCCCCCCTACCCCCTGCGCGCATGCCTTAACCACTTCAGCCCTACCGTATATACTTCATCATATCGTCGTGGTCGGGTGGAAACCTCGTATCTCTGAGTTTCAAATTTGTACGTTCTTTTGCAAAATAAAGCCCTGCTTCGTCATACAAGGCTGTCGCACAAAAGTAGCAGATCTACAAGCACACAACGCCTCTCGGTGCGAGGCGTTGTGTGCTTGTAGATCGGCTGTTTTCACTAGTTTAAATCATTTTTAAAATGATTTATGCAAAACCTACGGTTTTGGACATACAAGGTTTTCACCTGACAACGATGATATTGTACGACGAATACCGAAAATAGTGACAAGGACAGAATACAAAAAAACTAAATAACAAATACTGTAAACAAACAAAAAAGAAAAGCATATTTTTGCAAAAACATTCTATGTAGGTTAGCATCCCTTTTGAAAAAGCAACTTTGTTCTTCCACAGAAAATATCTGGAACAGCAGTTTGGGGAAGTTGAACCGAACTGTTCCGTTTTTGTTGTTATTAGTGATGTTTCAAAGGAATATGCACACGCACGCACGCACGCACGCACGCACGCACGCACGCACGCACGCAAACACGATCTCTCTCTCTCTGTGTTCTCTGTTGTGCTCATCGCCTTGCTGCATTTCATATTGTCACATTTCAGTGCATACTGCCTGAAGGAGGTCACTAGACCGAAACATTGCTGTGGCTCCAAGTTCACAAATAGTGATTACTTTAGGGACCATGCAGGGGCCCTGATAGACTAATTATCTAACAGGACCAACAGGGTGCATCCCAATAATCTAGATAATGTCGTCCTGTGTCTTTGCCTAAGCACTTTTCCTTGATGGAAAATGTCAAGAGGCCAAGTAAGGATGTCAAGGAGAATGCATAAGGACTTAGGAAAAGACAACTGTGGTTAATCACGAGTAATCACTTCCACTCGTCTGTCTATTGATTTCAGAATTGCCCAAAATGTGCATTACTTTTGAATATTGCTGGAGCAAGGAATAGTGGGGCAGCAAATCTTTCCTTTTGTAAAGGATGGTCCAGTAAGAATGGAGGCATTGAAGCAGCTTTGCGTAGCGTTTAGGAGAATTCAACCAACTCTTATCATGGCTGCTGCCTCGAGGTCATTTCACTCATTTAGGAACCTTCCTAAGCAAAAGAAATACTATTCAGATGCACCCCAGGGGGCTGTGTACACAGAAAGCTTTTTTTGAGCGACGGAATGCTTATGGATATCATGTCCAGAGTCATTCTAAGGAACGTTTATTGATGCTCACTTGAAATGTCCCAAAGCGTTCACAGCCCACCCAGAACTGAATGCACTCAATACATTTCAGTGTGGATTTTGAAATATCTTGTGAGCAATTTGAAATGTTTGGCCTAAAGGTGGAGTTAGAGGAAAGGCCGCTGAGGTCACCAAAATCCCTAAAATTAATTCATGAAGGTGTTCTGCCAGTTTTGTGGCAATCCAGCCATAACGTTTTGACAAATCTTGTGTGAAACTGGAAATGCTGGACTAATGGTGCCACTAGAGTAAAGGTCATGCCGACACCAAAATCAATCATGCTCTGAGGACCATGCATGGAAAGCAAATTCCATGTCAATCCAGCCAGTATACAATTTTGGACAAAAGTGGCGACCTTTTTTTCTTCATAAAGGACTTCAACTATGACTAAGTAGTGTGCATCAACAAATAGAATAATTTGAGAATATTTGATCTACCCGCTTGTCAACAAGAGCATCTGAACCTAGCCACTACACACACGTTTATATATAGCCATCACCGCAACCACCACAACTAACTACAATCACACACTGTTACCTCGGCAAGCTTCACTGGTCGCCTCTCCCTCACCGCTCACCAGAGAGTGGTCCAGCGCTTCTCATCAATCATGCTCAACCAGCTACAGAGAGGTGTAGGGGAGGTGGAGGCGCGCCGGGATGAAGTCGCTGGTGCCTAAACAGGTGCGGTTGCCGTTTACAAATTCTCTACGGATGAAGACGGCATTGAGCCGAAACTGAAAAGTGCAGCCGGAGATGTTCCTTGTATTGTCTTGAAAAGATACAGTGTGCCATTGATCCTTCATTTCAATTTGTGTCAGTATCTTGTTCTCTCTCTCTCTCTCTCTCTCTCTCACGCACACAGGAGTTAGACATACCTTGAGGCCATGCAAAGGTGTATCTGTTTTCATACACAAACATCTTTATTCAGATGCTGCTGGTACAGTAGAAGTCAGGTCTTATTTTCTCTCATTATACAGTAGAAGTGAGGTCTTATTTTCTCTCATTATACAGTAGAAGTGAGGTCTTATTTTCTCTCATTCTGAAGTGCTCGAGGTCTCTTGCTTACATGCTACGCACGCACACACACGCGTACACACACACACACACACACACACACACACACAGACAGTGTGCACACACACGTACACACACAGGGAGAACGGAGGTGGTGTCTGGCTTTGAGTTAGGCCTTTAGGTCCACGCTTCATCGGCCACATCCAAGGTCAGCAGTTTGATGAAGATTGATACTGGTGTCATGTGCATTAAATTATACTGACATTCGTGTGTGTGTGTGTGTGTGTGTGTGTGTGTGTGTGTGTGTGTGTGTGTGTGTGTGTGTGTGTGTGTGTGTGTGTGTGTGTGTGTGTGTGCGTGCGTATAAATGTGCGTGTATATGTGTGAACATAGGCTTACTGTGTGTCCATACTGTACTGTATGTGTGTATGCACTGTAAGTGCAAATACTTTTCCACAATTCAGCAACGGTTACGTATCCAACTCTGTGATGGAAAGGTGTGACTGTGTGATTGTGTTTAATTTATTCCAAATTGCACCTAATTACTTATTCATGTACTGAGCCAATATACACATTACTGCTTTGACGGTTAATACATCGTGGCATGTTTTATAATAACGGCATTGGAACTTGGTCCCTATTTAATCGAAGGAGGTTATCTGGGATGTGGGGCCGTGGTGGGGTACAGAACTCTACCTCAAATCTGTGCATCTGAATGGGACAATAAGACTTCAAGTTGTTCTATTTCTGAGACTTAAAGTCCTGGTGAAATGGGTTTTTCGTTCATTTTATTTTGAAGTTTCATTCTGAAAAATGTAGCCTGTTATGTTTTTGAACCAGTTTTGAACCTGCATCTCATCTCACGCAGTGTGAAGCATGTTTATATTACTATGTTGCTTATTTATTCTCAGTATTCTCACCTCTAATGTTTTCAGATACATATTTTAAAGTATTCTTTGAGTTTAAAACGAGTAATGCACCGTCTAGCCATCATCTTGAGTTCGATAAAGAACGTAGCCAATTGTATCTCCCTAATTAAAATCAAGTGCGATCGAGGAACGTGAGAGCTATGGGAATCAAACAGGTGAATGAAATCGAGATTAATTCATATTCATAAAGGTCTATCTATGTCATCACGCAGTACGTTCGCGTTTCGAGGAGGTAATTTTAGGGACTTTTGATCTAAAAATACAAACACAAATATCTATCTATTGAGAGATACAGTATGTCCTCATTATGACCGCGGGTATATATATCTAAAAGTGTGAAAAACATATTTTTCATTTCACCATGAGCTGATATTTCTTCCGACATTGTGATCTGCCTGATCAGACGTCTGATTACCGATATGTGACTTGACTTTTTTTCTTTGCTCTTCAACATTGACCTACTAGCGGGTTACACCGGTGTCAGTCTACTTTATGTGGATTATGCTGTCGTCATGCACTGACATTTTGCACCTAATCCCATGTACAATGCACTGACTTGTTTTTTTTTTTTTTTTCTCACCTTAACTAATGTTCATAAGTATATCATGCACAGTAGGCTATACATCTGCTGCTATACTCACGCACCTTTGATATCTTATCTCAGTTAAGTGTGTAAATATGTAGATATTTTGTATTTTGTTTTTCTTGTTTGAGATCTCCTTTCCCAACTTGCTTTCTTCTATATGGAAAATAAAGATACACAAAAATGAATTTCACCCACTGCTTTACTTCTGAAAACCTGTGATGTGAAAACAAAGCTGGTTCTGGTTCTGATTCTGACGGGTGGACTGCCTGATCGGACTTCTGATGGGTGGTCTGTCTGATCAGGGTTCTGATGGGTGCACTGTCTGTAAAAGCTTACTCCCAAATGTTTCCCTGCTTGCTCAGGTTTTGCAACAGACGTATTGCAAAATACGTAGCAATATCCGAGCACAGTAGTTTTATGAATTTGTGATTTGTGTGTGCAGACTTTATTTTGTGCTGTTGTAAAGACTTGACTTGAGGTTGTTTTCATCAACAGTGGGCCTGGAATGTGGAGTAGAAAGTCCACGAGAATAACTACAGAGACGACAACAAATGGCAAACAACTTTAGGTTAATTATTGCATGCAGACAATTATTGAACATAAAACTGAAAAGTAATGCTGTATTTACTTACACCACTGCTTTATATCTGAGAGAGGACAGACCAGGGGGTTATGGATTAAGAGAGATATTAAGAGAGATATATCATTGTGTGCAGAGAGAGAGAGAGAGAGAGAGAGAGAGAGAGAGAGAGAGACACAGACAGACAGACAGACAGACAGACAGACAGACAGATCATTCACAACTAACATGCTATGGGGATGTCGGGTGACTAGTATGTTATGCTGGAAAAGGTGTCAATGCCACACCTTTTTTACATAAAGTCATTTATGTAATTTAATGCAGATTGCAGAATGTTCACTTTTATTACAGTTCAGAGATTGCTAACTTGTGATAGTGCAAGGTTTGCAGGTACCAGAATAAATGTCCTTGCAATGCAAAAGCACTATGACACTTGAGTTTCATCTAAATCAAATGGCTAAGCCACCTTCTTTGCAGGTTAGTAGGCCTAAGTTATTACCAAATGTTTCGTAACATTATGGGCACAGTCACTCCTATGCATCAGAAACACCAGCTGCACCAGCTGCATCCCATTCCAATCAGAGAGAAGGCAAGTGGTTGACCCCACTAGGCAGGCTTTATGCTTGTAGTTTTCTGTGAAAGGAAGAAGAAAAAAAAATCGACATCCTAATTGAGGCCTCAGAAAGCTCTGGCTACTCCCCTTCGCAGCTTCCTTCCCTGGCTTTCACAGTTCCTGGGCGGGGACGGCGACAAGGGTGGGGTATCCTCCCCACTTTATATGCAAATGTTATTATCATCTAACCGAGTTCAGAGAAACATTTTCACCTCAATTTTGATCTGTTTACATTCACTGACACCTTGCCAACTGGTCTGAAAATGGCCTGCACCTGTTTGACAGTGATGGCACACATAGACAGACAGACACTTGTTATGACGCTAGCAGCATTTTAAGTCTCTCTATCTCTCTCTCTCTCTCTCCTCTGTCCATCTCAAGCTGAATGGCAGCAAGAACATAGCAATTTATTTTTGCCTCCTGTTGTAGTGTTGGTGCACTTTTCAAGAGGAACGTCACGACACCTGCACCTGGGAGTGGACGGCAACACAGGCGTCAAACACTCCACCGCCTTAGCCTACGTGCGTGTGTAGCAGTGCTCGGCAGGAGGGGTAAAATGACAGCAAGGGTTTAGAATTAGAACAAAGTTCTCCTTTTATTTTGCAGTTATCAAAGAGAAGGACAGGATTGTACAAGCTAGAGCAGATGGAATGTTGTGTCGTGACAGAGGCTCTCTCCTGTGTACGACGTGGTGATGGTTGATTTATTCACAACAACAGGCCAGGTGTAGGCCTCTGTATTTATTTGGTAATCCTGTTCAGGCGGCAAGGAAGGATATGAAGCCCATCTAGGAACAAGACACAAGGAAAAGACGCAAAGTGACCGCGACGATGCACCATGACACTTTCGGTGGCAAAACTCACACCGGAAGTTCGATGAATACATGGCAGTGAATGGAGCCAGCTGGATCAGCTCATGAACAAACACTATTTATGAACGACCGTTGTCATATAATCGCTTCAGGAACATAACAAAATGGGTCTGTTGGGGCCTGTGGGAGCCAGCTTCCTCCAATCATGATCGAGTGGGGGCGGGCCCACTCTATCCTGATTGGAGGAAGACCATCACCGGCAGGGAAAACTAAAACAGCTTTTTTTTTGCCAAAAAAGTGTCTCCAAAATGGGTCTGTCGAAAACCAATGGGTGACGTCACTGTTCCCTTCGTCCATGTTTTTTTTACAGTCTATGGTCCTGCCATGACCCTAAGTCATGCATCACCGCTAGCTGCGGGGCCGCTCGCCATAAATAACCAACATAAAAGAGATGCATCACATTTATAGGTTCGGGAAATCACTTATTCACGGCGAGTGACACCATCGTGCGGCAACTCATAAATTAGGCTTATCTAATGTGAGCGAATGATCCGTCAGCAACAAATGCAGAGGGGGGATGTGAGAACACGTCTCGCTTTGGGACACGATCCATTCCAATCCCCCCATGCTAAGCAGTGGTGGGAAAAGTACTCAATTATTTTACAATTTTACTTTATAGTAAAAGTATCAATAGTGCAATGTAGAAATACTCTGTTAAATAAAAGTCTGGTATTCAAAATTTACTTGAGTAAAAAAGAAAAGTATTGATATCAAAATGTAACGAAAGTAGAAAGTACTCATTATGCAAAATGTCCCATTTCAAGTTTTCAAATGTATAAAAAATCTTTTGAAAAAAGCAGATCTACGAGCTTGTAGAAGGCTATTTTCAAATGGCCGAAATGTATATAGGGCTGAAGTGGTTAATGCATATTTCGTAATAATAATCAAAAAACTACAAAGTAACTAGTAACTAAAGTTTTCAATTAACTGTTAGTGGAGTAAAAGTACAATATTTACCTCTGAGATGTAGTGGAGTATGGCAAAAGTAGTGGAAATTGGAAGTACTCTAGTAGTGAAACACCTCAAAAAGTACAGTACTTAAGTAAATGTGGTTACTTTACACCACTCATTGCGACCGTCAGGTCGCAGTTACTATAAAAACCTCAACCAGCTGTCTGTCAGTCTGTCAGTCAGTCTGTCTGTCTGTCTGTCACACATCACACGTCACACTTTTGCCCTGCTCATATCTCCACAACCGTTGTCCCGATCCAAGCCAAATTTAGCACAAACACTCCTTGCCTGCCAAACCACAACCTCCACCCATCAATTCTCACATGACCCTCTTCTAGCTCCACCATGAGGCCGGTTCTTGCAAAACACATTTATGGACACTGCTCCTACAATTATTGCCCAAAAGTCACGCAAATCGGTACACAGTATGTTTACACTCATGGCATCAACATGGATCTGTCCCATTTAGCGCCCCCTTCAGGCCGATTTTTTAAAACACATTTTTGGACACTGCTCCTACAGATTTTGCCCTAAAATCACGCAAATTGGTACACAGTATGTCTACACTCATCTCATCAACATGGATCCTTCCCATATAGCGCCACCATCAGGCTGATTTTTTCGAACACATTTTTGGACACTACTCCTACACATTTTGCCCTAAAATCACGCTGCGACCTGACGGTCGCTTATCTCCCGATTAGGGAGTCTTACTGCTAAGGTTCCCCATTAACCTTTAGACTGCAGTGCCGGTCAAGCAGCCAGACAGACTGGACAATCAGATAAATGGAACTGGATCTGAGCTGTGTGGTGCTGACAGGCGTCAGACGTTCCCCGTCCCCCGTCTCCCTCTGGCTCTTCCTGTCTGTCTGAAATCATTCTCTGTATATCGCTACTAAAAATATAATCCAAATCAAAAGAAAGACTAATATGTGGCCAAAAGTAGTCATGTGATACAGTATAAACTCCTTTCAAGACAACGATATTGTCCCTGAGAACTGCCCTTGAAATCTATCCTTCCATAATGGCGAGAACAATCCATTTAAAGCTAAATATACTGGAGCTCTTAAAACTAGATTAGAACATACATAAATGTATGATTAATTCTATTCTAAGGACCACTTCTCCAATTTTCAACTAATCTTCCTATAACTGGTCCTCGACTCATCACTAATGCTTATTAAGAGGTGGTATGCATTCTGTCGGTCTGTAGTTTCCTTTTAGCTTGGAATCTCCTTCGATGATGTCATTGGTGGTACAGTAGATAGAGGATTCTGAACTGTTCACACACAACCCACCAATGAGACGCAGAGTGAGAAGGCATAAAGTGTGCCATCTTATTACAGTATATGAAGATAAGATTGAACATTGGTGAAGTGCTCCTTTAAAGTAAATAGGTTACATCTCATATTTAGTTTAATTTGTCATGTGGTTGAAGAATTATGTCATGTGACCTAGCAACGCCAGTCCTGCATGGAATAAAACCCTAATTTAGCACCATATACAATTACAATTTAGGCATTTAGGAAATGTTTTTCTCGTCTGATTTTATTTTATTTTATTTATCTTTTCTTTATAGGCCTGTCACTGTGGTCGGGCACACCTCCTGTCTCCATTTTGTTTGTCGTAGCGCAACGGCACACGCTCATAGCCTTTGCTAATGGGAACGCATTCTCTGGGGAGGGAAATTTAACAACAACCTTAGATGGTGATACCTTACCTACCTCCATATTCACACTGTCACACTGAATGATGGGCTGTAATGAGGGTGTGAGCGTGCACGTAGCCGTGTTCACACACACATGAATAACCCGAAAGCGTGTATACTCAGATTACTCACACGCAGACACTTAAGGCTGCATGCATGCACACACGAACACACACACACACACACACACACACACACACACACACACACACACACACACACACACACACACACACACACACACACACACACACACACACACACACACACACACACACACACACACACACACACACACACACACACACACACACACACACACCCCTCCAGAAATAGAGGCAGCGACACCCTCACTGAATCCCTCAACCCACATGTTGATAATGTCACCTTCTCAGTGTTTCATTATCTTGTGCTAACAACCACAGGACATCTCTTTACTGTTCATCTTCTCTCTCCCCTCCCCTCTCTCCCCCTTTCTCTCTCTCCCTCTGTTCCTCATTTTACAGTAATCTCTTATCCATTTCCCTTTCACACCTGTTTCTCTCAATCTAGCCTCTTTATTTTGGGACAGGTTTGATGCTTGAGTGTCACGCGAAAGAGCTGAGAAATGATCCCAGTGCAGCGCAGTGTGAGTCTGCTGTTTCCCAACTAATATCACAGGCTATGGGTTCCCACGACAACAGCATGCAGCATATCCATTGATCGCTATTATGTCCCGCTGTTGCATCCTTAACCACTTAGAACCCTATTAAATGTAGTAGACCGCGTCCCCCCCCCCCCCCAGGGCTCTATAAATGTGTGGTCTGCTCCTTTTTGCCCTCAACACCGATTCTCTTCACCCCAGAATATAGGGTTGCTAGGGTTCATCATAGGCCTCCATGGGTCAGGGTTGACCATGCATGGTTCGCGCACCCTGCGGGTCTGGCCTGGAGCAGCTTCTTATGACTGAAGAGCCCTATGTTGGAGTGGCAGTCTCGGTCACAGAGATCACATATCGTCACTGTCGGGCAGAAACCTTGTATCTCCAAGTTTCAAATGTGAGTTTTTTTTTTGTAAAGTAAAGCCCTGCTTCTTCATACAAGACTGTCGCACAAGACTAGTGAAAATAGCCGATCTACAAACACAACGTTGCGAGGCGTTGTGTGCTTTAGATCGGCTATTTTCACTAGTTTAAAATCAGTTTTAAAATGATTAATACAAAATGGACGGGTTTGGACATAAGTTTTCCACCCGACAAAAAAAGGGCACATCACAAGGAGAGTGTGGAGAGGTCTACAGATGATGAGGTTATTGGAACAAATATGAAAATATGTCCGGGAGTCACTGCCAAGGGTCACAGTCACTAATCTGATGCTGTTGTCAAGGTAACTTGGCTGTCAGTAGCTGTTTACTCCTCATAATTTGTATACATTGCATGGAGGCAGGAAGACATACTGTATCGATCAGGGGAGGTAGAGGCTTTCTGGCGAAAGAAAATGGCTGGGGTAAATGCTTTCAATTTGACCCTTTCTTGAAGATAACATGTTTTTATCTGGTTCTTAAAGGACAGTACCATAGTGACAGTGTCATTATGACATTGTCTATTTACAGCTTTGGCCGTAATTGGCCTATTTTCATATAACCTTTGTGCTTGTTTCGATTTTGTCCAATATTAAATCATTACCATACTTAAAAAATAATTGTGGCCAAACTGACAAAAAAGTCCATTTTAATATATTTTAGAAAATAATCTTCGTCAAGCCATTTCAATAGGGCTAACAGTAAAAGTGGTTTAACACACTGTTAACATAACTTTGACAAAAGATAACCCTGCAATAATGTAGTTCACAGTGTTGCAGTAACTATCTCTCTGTCAAGTTTCAAGAAAAGCAAACAAATCAGGGTTGGAAGATGGGCTGGCAGTAATATTCAGCTCTATATAAACTAGGTGATTCATAAACCTACCAGACAGTATCATGGTCCTGGATTATATGAATCATGTCTTTATTCAGAATTACACTTTAATCAGTAACTGTTATAATACAGTATGGTCCTCATGACGCATGATCTTGACTCAGATTTACACTTTTATCTGTAACTGTTATTATGCCAGTGACTTGGCCCACACATCTGCGAATATTCTTACAACTATACTTACTCACTCTGATCCATATTACTGTAAATATGAGTTTCTGGCGTTTCTGACGTTTCTGAGGTCGCAGTTAACTATGAAAACCGGCACATCTTGTCCACGTATCAGTGTATCTCTGAAGGTCACGCCTGACACTGTCGTTCCCCTGACACATCACTGTGACATCACAGGTCTATGGGAACCACTCTTAACATGGGTTTGCCACTCTGACATCACGCTCTGGCTTCACTGTGATGGCACACTAACAGAATCCCTTTTATGCCCATATATGGAGTTCCCTGATGTCATCAATATTAAGCCCATATCTAACAGGACTTTTTATGGGAATGCCCATATATGGAGGCCACATCGGCCACATACCACACTAACAGAATCCATATATGGCCAAGACAGCTGGCCAAGACAGCCCATATCTGTGTGGATGGTTCTAAAGACAGGGATCTCCATGTATGGGCATAAAAGGGTATGATGTCAGATGTCATAGACTTCATAGGACTTTCACATAACGAATAACTGAGTAAGCATGTTTGGGCTCTATACAGTACATGGATCTCCATACATGGGTACCAGGGGTCTCCATATATGGGTAACTGCTCCAATATACAGTACATCACTGGCCAGATGGCAAAGAATTGGCGTGACCTTGCATGTCGCACTGAGGCGTCTTACAAGTAAAGACACTGGGGGCCCGCGCGCATATACACGATGTCACTGTGGAAGTAGAACTGTTTGTCATCTGCTTACTAAGAAGTGAACATTGTGCTTTCTATCTAATCCTATTCTTACTTCTGTACCAGTTATGACTCACATATCCTCCAGTCATGTCATTAGGCATGTGCAAAGGTATACAGTACACGTATCGTTATTAATCTTTATAAAATGTCACGCTGCCTCTTTTCATTGTGTTCTCCAAGTTTACAGATGAGTAATCCAACTGAACGGCACAACCTTTAATAGAGGAGTATCTTTCGGATCATTCAACAGTGTGGTGTCTGGTTTACCATAATCTGGTGAGTTGTGTGGTACACAAAATAGCATGATAAAAACAGAATCCTCTCAAATATAACAAGTTCATCTCTGGTCTAAACCGTCATTCAAAAACTGTATAGACAATTTTGAAAATGTTAAAGGAGTAGTTCACCCCCAAAATGACTTTTTTTCTATTGATTAGTCAGGCCATGGAGAGTAGAGTTCAATAATATTTTTTGGTTTTTGTTAACAATAAATTTACCCCCATTCGTTCCGGATGGGGACCCGTTTCGAAACGGGTCCCCATCCGGAATCAATGGGGGTAAATTTACTCGAATCAAATTTTTGTCTTAGGAATGTGACAAAAAACAAAAAATATTATTGAACTCTACTCTCCATGGCGTGACTAATCAATAGAAAAAAAGTCATTTTGGGGGTGAACTACTCCTTTAAAGTGTGGTTGACCTGATGCAAGTCATGTGTTTCTGCAGTATCAAATTGGTCCCTCCCATTAAAAAAAGAAAAGAAAATGTGTTTGATGCTCTTTGATCATGTGTACCGAATTTGGTGACGATGGGTCCAAAAACTAAATTAAGTATAGTGTTAGTTTATGTTCATTTGTTTCTGGTAAAACTACCAACATTACCAGCAATTGTGTCATTCAGATTCTGAAGAAAACCTGGAGACTGACATTCAGTAATGGGGCCTTGTGATCAAAATGAGAACATTACAAAGTTATGTGTAAACAAAAATTAGAATTTGCCACACGGACAAGGACAGGTCATTCCACGGACACATTTGTCCGTGTATGGGCACAATGATGACCCCTGGGATGGTACCATTGTTGTCAGTCTGTGCCTCAGAGGTGGGCTGTGGACTGCAACCACACTGATAAAAGATTGTGCATGTGAAAGAAACAGGTGGAATGCAGATGTCAAGCTCCCACTATACAATGTGATTGACACAACAATCTAAGACAGTGGTTCTCAACCTGTGGGTCGAGACCCACAGGGGGGTCCCCAAATTATTTTGGGGGGTCCCCAGATGATTGGCTTAATATGAAACATTGTTTTCTCTCTCAACAGTAAACAAACCAACATAAAGTTTAAGTGTATGGAGGGTATCTACACAAGTGACAATTTAAGGACTTTTTAATACCTCTAAAATGTCAAATTAAACATTGGCCAAATTGTCAAATATTACAGGCAGACATTGTGAAAATACGCCTCGTGACGTGAGGCGTTGTGAGCATGTAGATCTGCTATTTTCACAATAGAATCGTGTTATACAAATGTAATGCCCCAACTCTTAGTGCTCGTCAGGACAGGGGGTCACCAGTTAAAATATGATCATTTGGGGGGTCACGGCCTGAAAAGGTTGAGAACCACTGATCTAAGACATAACAAAAGAAAAATGCTTCAACTTTGCAAAGGTCTGTCTTGGCGGGACCGGGGTGAATGCATGGGAGTGAGCACGTGCAGAAGAACCATGTGGTTTCAAGTGTCCAGGGGAAAATGATTGACTGGGGCAACAGATGGTCAGTGAGACGACGGCAGGGAAGGCCGGGCCAAACTAAACTGTTACTCGTTGGTTGGTTGGTTAAATCTCCGGGTCATAATCGGTGTTATGTAAACTGTCAACTGAGTGAGAGAGAGAGAGCGCCGGCCCGCCATGCACTGCCTCCCTCCTCTGCTTCAAAAGCCCCCTCCCCTGCCTGTCTGTCTGCCACTGTGTGTGTGTATGTGTGTGTGTGTGTGTGAGAGAGAGAGAGAGATAGATAGAGAGAGAGAGAGAGAGAGAGAGAGAGAGAGAGAGAGGGAGAAAGAGAGAGAGAGAGAAAGAGAGAGAGAGAGTGTTAGGAGGGCTGAAACCGAGAGAGGGAGCAAGAGAGAAGGAGAGAGAGGTATGAGCATCATGGGGATGCAGTAACAACAGACACTGTAGTCTCATCCATTAGCAGCACAGACTGCAGGAGCAGTGAAGTTGCGTTACATTAAGCAGAAACACAGGAAAAACATGCACACACACAAAAAGAGCTATTGGCTCTCCTGTGCTCAGGTTAAACAAAAGGCACACGTTCTACTGCGCACTGATGCTCTTCAATGAAACTGCAGTGGCATTTCTTATTGTGCTCGTCTCGTGTTACAGAAGCTCATGGGCTGCATTTAATACAACCCAAATTAGGTTTCTCTACTGTTCACTGTTGTCCTTCCTTAAAATGTTACTGTTATTTGTTCTGTACCTTTTGTAATCTACTGCCTTTCTAAATGTTGCTTGTTTTTATGCACTATATTTTCAGGCCTTCAAATCCACCTATATTGTGCTGATATGAGCAATGGTCAACGAGTTACAGTATGGCCATTTTAAATGTTAAACCCTGCTGTAGTGGCCCATATGTGTGCAATTTAGCACACGACTATTGTCATTGTCACAACTATTGTCATGGCAGACCCCTGAACAGCGTTTGTGCCAAGTTTGGTGCGGATTGGAGCAATAGTGTGCCTGAGGCCCCCGAGGGCCCCTATATGTGACCCCTGGTGTGGCTATTCTGATGGTGGATCCCTGAAAAGCAAAGTGCAAAACGGAGCAACGGTGCATACTTTTAATATAGGATGGAACAACGGATGGGAGTGGGCATTCGTGCAAAATCGTGTTTATTTACATAATGTAATCATGATTAATATACACTGTCCCGTCCAAATAAACGAATAAAGACAACTAAAGGGTGGGGAGGAGGATCTTTGTCACTGTGCTGCTATAGCAACTCCTAGAGGCTGGGGAGAACCCAGGTAG
>NC_137826.1:42557119-42744619 GCF_963921795.1 Nannobrachium achirus | reverse complement strand
AAATGTCCCCTGATTTGTAGTTTCACTGGAGAAATGGGCTGCAGAGATGACTACAAAAATATACGCTTGGTATCATCTCAGGCTTCTTCTTTCCTCGCTCTCTCTCTCTTTTTTTTCCTTTTTTTTTTTTTTTTTTTTTTTTACAGATGCACAAAGCGCAGCGCTGCTCGCGGCTCCAGTGCTCAGTGTGGAGTGTCGCGGCTCCCCATAGCAGCAGCAGCAGAAATATATTGGGCTGTAAAACATTCGCTACGCTGCTGTTGTCTCTCCATGGGAGACGTGCGGGGCTTTTAGGAGACGGTGAGTGATTCAAGGGGACTCTATTTCTTTTTTCCCTTCTTTTTTTTTTTATAAAGGAAGGAGGAGGAGGAGGTGGGGGCTGGGGTGGAGGTGGTGGTGGAGGTGGGGGCTGATCTCATCAAGGCAATCTGGGGAGACAACATGAATGTCTTAACATCCATCCCGAGGAGTCTTATCCGCGGCGAGAACTGAATCCGTTCATTGTGTTTTTTCATCAGTAAGTATACAGTATAGGCTACTATAAGTAGGTATTCGCTTCGTGATTATGTTTGGTTTGTTTGGGTCGTAGCCCTATAGCCTATAGTCCAGTCAGTGGTTCTCAACCAGTGGTCCGGGGACCACTAGTGGTCCTCGAGGCCGGGGGTTCCAGGTGGTCCCCACAGCTAAATGATGGAGAGTTCGTAACCAAATGGACCCTTATATATGTCTGTAACTCTTGAGAGTTTAAAGTGAAACCCTTTCAAGTCCATTTGGTTCCATTTTACGCTCCCAAGAGTTAAATTATGGTTAAACATTTGCATTTCTTAATTTACAAGAAGCATGGACAATCGGAGAATGTAGAAGAATTGTTATTTTGATCAACGTTTGCCTGTTATCTCTCCTATGGTACCAACATCAATACAGCATGGAATTGTGGACAAAATCGTATCCAACGATTGAGAGGCTAAATCACATCAAATCCGTGGCTCAAATACTGAATAAATAATGGACCTTGATGTGAAAAAGGGTTGAAAACCAGTACTAGTCGTCACAGAAGGTCATTCTATAACAAATATGCTATTAAATGTTTATTGCATTTTATTTTCATCTCTCTGTCTATCTCTCTTCTGGATGTAAACCGTCGTACTACAGTAGTCGATGGAGAAAGAGAGAGTGACAGAGAGGGGAAAACAAGGGGATCCGGGTTGAAAATGTAAGAGGATTTGATTTCGCAGCCACTGAAAAAGAGATTAGAGCGACAGCAGTAGCAGCAGTGGAAGTTAAATTGTGCTGCATATAAAATGGGCGGATTGTGGGTCTTTCAGATGAGAGATCATTGGTGCCACCTTCCAATCCTGAAATAATAATTCGCCGGCCGGGCTTGCACTCACTTTAACTTGGACCAGGAGGACCGTTGTTTTTGGTCAGCGATCGTTCGTTTTTTTTAGACTCGATTCGTCAGTTTCTATATGGGAAGCAATCTCGTTGGCGACAGACGCGGAGTTCAACTCGCCACTATACATGTATACCGCCTCCAATGAACAGTGCTGTGCGTGAGACGTGCGGTGCGCATACTCAGCACCCGCTTCTACCACCAAGCCTCAAGCCCGAAAAATCGTCAGATCTGAGATCATCATAGCAGGGGATCTTTTTCTCTTAAAATACCATTCAGAAAAGTTTGGGGGGGACATAGGGGAGTCGACGCCGAATATAGCCGACTCATCTGCCTGCTGCGTAAGTGATATGTCTCTTTTTTTGCTCAGATTTATTGGGGTAAGAGACGAAGAGGGAGAGAGATATCGAAGGAGAGAGAGAGAGAGAAAGAAGGGGGGCAGCAGTTGAATTTAGAAGGGGGGTGGGGGGCTACTTTAGATGTCGTGCAACACAACACTGCTAGAGAACAGGTCAGTAGTTTCATTGGCACAGCGCGGACTTTTACGGTGGCGAATAAAAAACACCCTGCTGAGAGGCCAATTCGTGACGAAAAGCGAGAGCTGCTCAATGCGAGTCATTCGAGGCAGCTGGATTTCGTTTCAGCACCGCGGACAGCGCTCGGGAATAATATATAAGAAAGGACACAACAGCGGCGTCGCCACATTTCCTTTTAATTACTCGTTGCCTTGCCGCGCACGGATTGATGCGCCGTGCGTGCATGCTTTAGCAGCAGCAGCAGCCTTGTTGCAGGGATGCCAGTTGCATGCTAAAATATCTCTCTCAAGACAACCGTATAGGCTATATAGGCTACCCTGCTTGTCGTCGGATATGGGGACGAACGGGTGCCATCGCGGAATGGTTTAGAAAGAAAGTGTGCTGCTTTGGTTTTGCGGGATTTTCTTTTTTTGTTGCTCTCATATCTTCTCCGTCGTCGTCTCTCCGCTCCATCAAATCCCTGTCAACTAAAACGGAATATTTAATAGAGCATCGCATGCCCTTCGACTCCCAGCCGCGTTAACGGTGCACCTTGGAAGAACACGAGCAAGTAGTAGGTGTACATTTTGCTACAACACCGGGTATGTTTTTGCTTGATAGAATTGTGCAGTGAAATTGTGCTTTTTAGATTGCTGTCCACGAGCATAATTATTTCCGTCATATGGTGTACTGTACTGTAGCATCGATTACATTGTCCCAAAAAAATGGACCCCGAATTCGGGTTAACGTTATGTTCTCTGCTACACCATAGCGCATTATATCGCCTATGCGTTATGGTCATGATGCATAAATAGCACAGTGATTCCGGAGGACTCTTATTTAAGGGGATTTGTCTTGATATTGCGGTACTGTCGTGTTTCCCATTGCAGGCTGAGTGAAACCATAGGCTATATACTGTACTGTATACAGGTGCTACAAGCTTATTCTCGGTCTTGTGCTGTCGATGCTGTGAATGATGCCTTGTTATTTCATCACACATATTTTGCAGCCATAAAGATGTCGTGTGTTGCACATGCATGCCTTTGTAATCTAAACCCTATATACTTTACACTATACTGTAGCCCCCTTTGCAGCAGTCTGTCGGATAATAATATATCCGGAGGATACACGCATAGCCTCTTGTATTCTGCTCATTGCTTCCCAATTCCAACCTGGTCTCCCTCCTCGGTGTTGGGGTGTAGGCTCAACACATCATTCAAAATGAGACAGGAGGATGTGAAGGTTTTAACTGCTTCATGTTTGTTTCAGGTGACATGCTGATAGCCTACAGTGCTGGTGGCAGGGCCATTTGCTTTGATTCATGAGCCCAATTCACTAGATCAGTGGAAAAGGTTGTCGAGAATGCCGTTTAATGTATGTGAGGGAACCAGATCCCATATATCCAGCAGCCCAGATCAACATGGCAAGATCCTGGATGTTGATCAAACCCTGAGAGTATAGAAACTGACAATTTAGTATTAAAAACCATGGATTCTTTAGTGTGTAGACCTTCGTATAGCTTGCTCCTCCATGTTATCACGTGTTGTTATTGTATATCACTCTTAACTTGAATGGATGTCTGGTCATGGTGGTGTAAAAGTTTATTTTCTTTCCAACGTCCACATCAAATTCAGGTTATTTCTGTTTGTTTGTTTGTCTCCTCCAGCAGTGAAAGGTCCTCATATTGCAACCATGTGTGGACGGACCGGAGTGGTCCTGCTGTGTTTGGGGGCCTGCTTGCTGGCAGCCAACATCGTACTTGGTGGCAAAAGGTAAGAGCAAACTTCACCTCTGAAATTAAGCCATTAAAACTAAGCTGTGTTATTGTAACTCGGACAGTGTAGAGATGGAACCAAATTGACGCTTTAGTTCCATTTATACATCCTCAAACTAAAGCAACGCTGGGAATTTCACGGTGTACTAAAGTGTGTATGTTCCATAAGAATAGCTAAGTCGTTCATATACTCAATATTTGTCAATGCTGATCGGACCAACCATGTTACAAATACTGCAAATACAGCCTATGGGGATGGGACGATATGAACATTTCATATCACGATTATTGTGACAAAATAAATTAACGATATTATCGCGATAATCAACATCCATTATCCTGGGGCGGAACATCTGCCAAAGAATAGCAGATCTACAAGCTCTGTACCGGATATGCAGCTTGGCCAATGAAGGGTGAATTGATCCCAGTGCATGACGGAGGACGATATCACGATAAATTAAATGTCCACGATACGATTATCGTGAGTATTTTTTATCACGACAAACGATAATATCGCATATCGTCCCATCCCCAATGCAGCCTATATGCATATTAGCGTTCATGCAAGTTCAGGCCATCATAATTATGTACAGTATGCGGCCGGTAAACGTGGACAGGTGACAAATGGCACAGCGGGGCTCTCTGTGAAGCTATAGGTCTGAATGTGGCCTATATTTGGCCATGAGAGAACGCTGCGATGCTCAGTGCTGGAACACACTTATGCATGCCGTGGTCTACTTCCAGAGGAGCCACCATATTAATCTCTCCAGAGTCCACGACAAGGAGCAGAATTAGAATAGACTTTGAAAAGCGCAGTCATCCTTTCACCAGGGAGACCATTCCTCATCGCCAGCCACGCAGGGCAGGCGGCCAACTGGTTAACGCATGCACCTGCCGGTCAGTCAGTCCGTCGCGGTCAGTCAGTTAAGTCTAGGAGTTGGTAAGTCCAGTCGCTCTGTTGTTCGGTCGGTTGAGTTGAATAGTCAGCCAAATGGATACTGGATAAACCAGATATAAACAGCCTAGAAACCCAGCCAGTCAATTAGCTCAGTGGTGCTCAAACCTTTTCATGTTGGAGCCCTAAATGAATGTGTTTTTGGCTGTGGACGCCCCATTTGAAAAGGCTTTGTAGTAATGACCTCATAGGGGATAGGGAGAAGATATACTGTACTGTATGGGTTGTTACAATGTTTCTAAATCATTCAGACATTGTGCAAATCTTGTCAGGATTTTAAAATGTTCCCTTTGAAAATAGCAGATCTACAAACTTAATCGCAAAGTATAAAATAGGGTTAATAGTGGTTACGTTTATTTTGATGCTATATTAACTCATTTTGCTGGGGGACCCCCTTTGGGACCCCCTGCAAGAATCCCTGGGGGTCCCCCAGACCTCACTTTGAGAACCACTGAATTAGCAGATCTACCTGGGAGGGCGTCAGTCATTTTCCACAGAGGAGGGGCTTTTTGTTTTGCAATTATCACTTCTTTAAGCCAGATGACGTACACTGTTTTTATTACAGTTTTGTTTGCTTTGTTCTCGTTTTACTCTTATTCTCCACTGTGGTTATAATTGGGGCATCCCTGCATCCCTCCCTGTGAAGGTAACAAGTACAACACAGAGAGAAGAAGATGGGGGAAGTTTTTCAAGCCCAAAATAGCAATTATCCATAATGTTACCGTCGACCGCCAGCCTGGCGGGACAGCACTGAATCACGTTGTTTAAAGTTGCCCGGGTTGTGGCTGCACAGTCATTGTGATCCCAGACCCTGTTGTTTATGGCAGTGGTTCTCAACCTGTGGGTCGAGACTCCCAGGGGGGTCCCCAGATGACAGTAAAGTGACAGTGATGTAAAGTGATGTAAGGAAAGAAATATATATATTCTTTTCCTTAAAGACCATTGCTGCGGCATCAAAAGTAATCAACAAACTATATTATAAAAACTGGTCAAACATTGGACAAAATGTTGTTTGTTTGCGAGGTGTTTTAGATCTGCTATTTTCACAAATGGGGGGGGGGGGGGGGGGTTCTCAAATCAAATGTGATTACTTTGGGGGTCACAGCCTGAAGAGGTTGAGAACCACTGGTTTATGGCACAGATAACACATGTGCTTTTCTTGTGGCATGTTTGACAATCGCCAAGGGGATAGCAGGCCAGTGTAGAGTCACACTTCCCAATGTCAGCACAGGGCCCACTGGATGTGATCCAAGCATGCAAGGTACTGTATGAAGAGAAAGAGGCAATGGAGAGAGACAGAGAGAGAGAGAGAGAGAGAGAGAGAGAGAGAGAGAGAGAGAGACAGGATGAAAGATGACAGCAATATGACCCACTGTCATGTGACCGCAAACAGAGCATTAATCCCTGCATGATTCAAGCTACCGGCGTTCACGTGCAGCACACCTCACAACATCATAATCCCGCATCCCCTCTGTGCTGGGATTAACGTGGATAATTCTTGCCGCTGCGCCCAAAATCAGTGCACATGCAAATAATCAAACATTCATTCGCCACGCGCTGAAAAAACAAACCTGCAACACGGCGAAACTCGAACGCAGCGTCTGCTGAGAGGCACGCGGGCAGGGGCGTCACAAGGGGGGGGGGGAAGTGGGGCTGAGTTACCAGGGCCCAAGGTGGACGGGCCTTAATTCTTTTATACTTTAACTATTGAGAAATAGCAGATCTAAAAGCTTGTAGATCTGCTATTTTTGAAAGGTCGTGAAAATGTGTGCAAATCTTTGAATATGTATTTTTTAAGCGAACATTTGTAACTCAGATTTTGCTTCTAGGGGGTCCCTGGGACTAAATATTTTGAGATGGGGGTCCGTGGCCAAATACATATCATTTTGGGGGTCCTTCGCATGAAAAAGTTTGAGCACCACTGACATAGAAACATAGGTTTTTCAAAAAACCTTAGAAGGATTTGAAATATTCAAAGACTTTTTTTTGTCATGATTTTTCAAAAATAGCAGATCCACAAGCTCGTATAGAGCTTGTATATCTGCTATTTTTCAACAGTTAAGCACAAAATAACGCATAATATTGCGTTCCCAGTGTAAATGGGTTAAACCCCCTCCCCCTATGAAGAACATTCACGGGGGGCCTGCAGTGAAATCTTGTACCCACCCCAGGGCCCAGAATTTAGTGTGACACCCCTGCCCGCAGGCATGCATGCATGGCATGCAGATAACATGGGACTTCTCCTTCTTACGCATACCATATAGTGACTGGCTCTCGTGAAACATGGAAGAGATTGGATCCGACTTTTCTGAGAGGCTGAATAATTCAGCAACCGCTGTCAGGAGTTGTCATGGGAGTTGACTCAAACGGTGATCTATTGAGATGGTCCAGGCCTTGCTATGCTCTCCCCTTCTCGGTGACAAGCGCTGAAAGCACGTGCCATGCGGAGGAAACATGCTTCCTTCCCCACACACACATACATACCTGTTCTGGGTTTACATGACACGGCGCGATGTGCATGTGCGCAGATCCCAGATGGCATGTTGCCATAACGTCCATTGCCCCCAAGGCGATATGGCCTCCATCTGAATTAGCTGTTATATATCTCACCACTGTTGCCATGGTAATCTCAGCTATGTTGTTTTACTTAATGTTTTATTTGGTCATATTTTTTGCGGGGGAGGGTTAGAATGGGACTGGCGAACGGAGGACTCTAATTTACTGGGTTTGATGATGTACTGTTCGTGGAACAACCCTCTTAGGGGATATTTCACACCCGACCGGGGGGGGGGGGGGGGGGGGGGAGGAAAGGAAAAAACCCTCGCTGATTACTTTACTGAATAACTGTCACCAAAACCTGCAGAGCAATTGTCAACAAAAGATTTACTGTATAATCCCTCCTGCTCTTGGAGTCAAACACAGAAATGCACACACGTGTGCACGCACGCACCTTGGAGGATTTCAGAAGGTTGCACAGCAATCAGGAAGAATTAGTGATTTGCCATAATATGTTGCCAAAGGAAGACGCGGCCTCATGATTAGTTATGCACAGACTAGCAGGGACGTGCAGAGAACGTTAGAGAGGCAGGGGCTGAAATGTCTAAAAGGGCCTTTTGGTGAAAATATTGAAAATAGCAGACCTCCAAGCTCACAACACGTCGCAGCGCCACGCGTTGTGAGCTTGGAGGTCGGCTATTTTCGGTACTTGATACCACACTAAACTAAGCATAAAAAAGGCAATACTGGAGATGTGGCGTATACGGCATGGACTTCTACACAGTGAGGGAAATTCTTTCAACATAGGATGATGCATTCAAGTTCAGGAGAGTTTGGACAAGGCAATTCTCTTGAACGCTGCATTCAGGCATGGCATGGAAGGAGGGCATTTGCATTTCTTTCACCATAGTGAAAACTGCATTCATGGTCTGGAGAGGGCACTTTTTTTTACGGACGGATAAAAGGGCAGGGGCTCAAGCCCCCTTTGATGTCTATTTGTGCACGTGCCTGTGCATAGATTAGTATGGAGAGAGAGAGAGAGAGAGAGAGAGAGAGAGAAAGAGAGAGAGAGATGGAACGGCAGAGCAGGCACAGTGAGCAGCACTGTGTTGCTGTTCCGATGACCTGTAGATGGGGGTGGTGTACAGTGTTTTATGAAGAGGTGGCCCCATCAGCATTGTGTGCATTCTTGTCTTTTCTCACATCATGTTATTATGCCATTCCTCCTATCTATCTCTCTCTCCCTCACTGTACCTTCTACCACTGCCGTTAACCACCTCCAACCCATCCCCCCCACCCCTCTCCAAAAGCCCCACACACTTCCCTGTATTTCTCAAAAGCCTTTCCGTCGGTTAAGGATATGTTTTGGCTCTTCAGCCGGAACAAGGCAGACTAATTATAATAACTAGAAATACTGTTCCTTCGAAACAGTGTGGGCTCGATTCCAACCCAACAAATAGGATACTTTAAGGTACTGTAAGGTACAGTACCCTACAGTATTGTACTGTACCTTACTGTACTGTACTGTACTGTACTCTACTGTACTGTACCTTACTGTACTTTACTGTACCTTACTGTACTGTACTCTACCTTACTGTACTATACTATACTGTACTCTACTGTACCGTACTGTACCTTACTGTACTGTACTCTACTGTACCTTACTATACTGTACTTTACTGTACTCTACTGTACTTTACTGTACTCTACTGTACTTTACTGTACTCCACTGTACCTTACTGTACTTTATTCTACTTTACTGTACTTTATTGTACTTTACTGTACTCTACTGTACTTTACTGTACTCTACTGTACCCTACTGTACTGTACCTTACTGTACTGTACTTTACTGTACTCTACTGTACCTTACTGTAGTGTACCTTACTGTACTATACTATACTGTACTCTACTGTACCGTACTGTACCTTACTGTACTGTACTCTACTGTACCTTACTATACTGTACTTTACTGTACTCTACTGTAATTTACGTTACTCTACTGTACTTTACTGTACTCCACTGTACCTTACTGTACTTTATTGTACTTTACTGTACTTTATTGTACTTTACTGTACCTTACTGTACTTTACTGTACTCTACTGAACCTAACTGTACTTTTACTGTACTCTACTGAACCTTACTGTACATATTCTATGTGTTCTAGAGGTGTATATTGAGTGCATATACTGTAGGTTAACAATCCCAGATCACATCTGTCCTCCACTATGTCTATAACCAAGGCGTTCTTCTATGTGGCCACTCCAGACTGAGGAGTGGAGCATGACTTTTATTGTGTTTGTGGATCTGATTTGAAAATGCATCGGTTGTGATATCTCCCTGAAAACCAACAACAACCACTAATACGGCTGATTGTCCCTGCGGGTTCTAGGATATATACTGTAAATCCCATTGCCCGGGATCCTAAAACCTTATTCTTTTTAAGAACAATTTCTAAAACACTACAAAACATGTCTCAAAGACAAATACAAGCAAACGTCTTCACAGTAACACAGTAACAGTTGTTTGTGTGTGTGTGTGTGTGTGTGTGTGTGTGTGTGTGTGTGTGTGTGTGTGTGTGTGTGTGTGTGTGTGTGTGTGTGTGTGTGTGTGTGTGTGCGTGCGTGCGTGCGTGCGTGCGTGCGTGCGTGCGTGCGTGCGTGCGTGCGTGCGTGTGTGTGTGCGTGCGTGCGTGCGTGCGTGCGTGCGTGTGCACATTGTAGATCAACTTCATAGCAGTATTAAGTGGTCCATCTATGTTTTTTATTAATAATAAAATCTGCAAAGTAACAAGTAACTGAGGCTGTCAAATGCTGTATTTATAGTAGAGTATATGTAACAAAAATGGAAAGTAGAGTAAAAGTACCTCAAAATTGTACTGTAGGTACAAGTACTTGTATATACTTGAGTAAATGTACTTAGTTACTTTGCAGCACCACAGAACAGCCAATGACAGACAGGCCTTTAATCACAGCTGTCTCAATCAGTAGAGTGGAGAGGGACATTTATAGATATTTGTAGTTTTAACTCAGAATATATACATCACAAAGCTTAGATATTTGGATCAAATCAGAGAGCAGACCTGTGTGAACGCAATGATATAGATAGCATATCTGAAGTGTGAACACTGCAGCCACAGCGCCTTAACATAAACATGGGTCTATTATCCTTCTCTCCACTCACTAAACCCATTGGAAATGCATTGGGTGCTTAAAGTTAAACATTTTATTTTTTTATATTTATACTACAAAACATTTCAAAACCAAAAATACAAGCACACGTGTCCTCAGTAAGCTGAACACATAAAAATTTGAATGGTGTTGAAAGGTGTAAGCGTTTAAGAGATGAAGCGCGCCAAAGTTTTGAGGATACTGACTAGTATAGTATAGAAATAAATAATGAAGATAACATACGTGTGCTCGCCTTCCAGGCGAGCCCACAATTAATTCGTTTTCGGAGAACGGCATTGGCAATTACCCTCCTAATTATACTATGCCAGACTCGCGTGAAGCAAAATGGAGTTTTAAAAGCTCTTTTTCGGTTTGCCTTTTTATTTTATTTTATTTTTTTAGTTTCTTTTGGCAGACGGGAAGTCGCGAATTTACGGTAACGCCGCGGTACAGGGAGCGCTAATCCATGTGTGATGTGAACGTAGAGACAATTGGGAGCTAATTTGAAGCAAGCCAAATCAGTGGCGGGTTCTTTCTGCCATGGCCCCAGCTTTCCCCCCGCTCCCCCCATTTCTTCTGTTCTGTGTCTTTCCTTCCCTCGCCCCTCCATTTCTTCCTCTTTCACCCAGCCGTGGAAACATTCCCCAGTTTTCTCTCTCGTTATTTCTCTCTCACTCATCAATATCTTTACCATACCTTCATCCTTGCTCTCTCTCTGATTCCTTTCTTCTTCCCGCCATTGCCCCCCCCCCCCCCCCCCCCCCCCCAGCCTCGCCCCACCCCAGCCTTACGCTCTATCTCTTGCTTTCATTTTTCAATTCTTCTCTCTTTTCTTCTCAGCTCTTCTCTCACGTGTGTCTTTGTTTTCTCCCTCCAACCATCTACGTTTCCCTTCACTCCACTGACTTACCTATATTCTTGTCATGTCAATACAGGCGATCTTCTAATATTTTCCAGATTTAGGCACACAACACGTCACATTGCAACGTTTTGTGAGCTTGTAGTTTGGCTATTTTAGTTGGTGCTTAATGACCTCCGCTCTCACCTTGGCACCCTTTTACGAGCATGCACTGCCGCTTTCCAAACATTCACCAGTCAGTGTTTTATTTATTTTAGCACGCAATCAAACCAGCAAACCTATAAACCAGGGTTCCCCAATAGGCGGCCCGCGGGCCATTTGCGGCCCGCGGGGGGCTACTGTCTGGCCCACACCAACCCCAGTAATAATGGTGGTTTAAGAGCAGCAACAACACTAGTATATTGTCGTTGTCGGGTGGAAATCTCGTATCTCCAAATTTGTATGTTATTTCGCAAATCATACAAGGCCGTCGCACAAAAGTAGTGAAAACAGCCGATCTACAAGCACACAAGGTTTTGGACATACAAGATTTTCACCTGACAACGACGAAAACTGTCGCTGGAGTAGTGGGAACACCACGTCGCCCCCTGCAATGTTGTGGCCCTCGGCTTGGTACCCTAGACATAATTCGGCCCTTGGGGAAAACTAATTGGGGAACCCTGCTATAAACCATCGTCAGAATGAAAAAGAACTGGAGGTTATATGATTGCTTGGGGCTTGCAATTATTTATGAGAGAGATCGTTCAAAGTACAAACGCACACATGGGCGCAAACATATACGCTCCAGCACACATGCAACAAACACACATGAGAGAATGTATTGCGCAAACACAACACACGCGTGGCCACAAACGCTCCCACTTAGAAACACACAAACTCGCCACAATAATATGCCACGATAATATACCCTGTTGGTGGGCCAGATATCAAATTCAAACCATGATTAAAATCAGTAGTGCTGATGATGAGTTTGTTGAAATATGTATGAGTGGAATGGGACAAACCATGCCCACACAATCACTGATTGTGAGCGTTTTTGGCATCGCTCGAAGCATTTTGTTTCATGTTGTTCAAAGAGCACGTTCAATGAGGCCCCTCCGCTGTTTAAAAGATCACATTATGGCCTAAATAATGCATCGCAATTTCTGCTTCTCCGTCTGCCGTCGCTCGCCGTGCGCGTTATGTGGGCGCAATATGTGTGTGGCAGCTGATTGGTGGATGATCAAAAGGAGCCGGCCCAGCAGGACGCTCCCCGCATCCGTCCCCTCCCGCACATCCAGCACTCTCAATTTTCTCATCGCAATGGGAGATCCAGATCCTGCTATTCACACGCAGCGCGCTGTGTGGAGCGGCGGCAACACATCTGTCGCCATCAGCAGCCACTTTAACACTTCACAGGAAAAAGAAACATTCACGCCACCGATGCCGTACAACGCTTTACGCCCACTGTCCACCACATTCAACTGTAGGAAACCCATTAAAACATGGAAAGCATCTGTGTCATCTTAGATTTCTTTGAGTGTTCAAATATAGCAGGATGAACTTGTAGATATGCCACGTTTGAAAGTTTTTACTAATCCTTGAATATATACTTTTAAAGCGAACATTTTTTTTACTCAAATCTTTGTTTCTGGGGTTCCCTGGAACAAAATATTTTGAGATGGTGGTCCGCGGCCAAATACATATAATTTGGGTGGGGGTCCTTGACTCCTTGACATGAAAGCGTTTTCAGAAAACGTTTAGGATTTAGAAGACGTGTCTGTGTTTATGGTGCATGGTGTGCGTGGTCTTTGTGTGCAAGCCTGCAAGGTCGACCTTAGCCGCAGATGTTGTTTGTTTCTACTGTATGTGTTCATGTACATGTCTTTAGTACTCTGAATTTGCCGGTGGGTTTTGTGTCTCCTTGCTTTGCCATGCAGCTCCGGGCAGAACGGCATGACAGACGAGCAGAAAGACAACACAACCGTGTTCACCAAAATCTTAGACAGTCTTCTGGATGGATAACGACAACCGCCTCCGGCCAGGACTCGGAGGTACGTCACGTCAACTCAATAAACGAATTAATTAAAAAGAGTGTAATGTTAAGTGTTCAAATGTAACCAAATGGACCTGCAACTGTCCATTCGGTTGCATTGGTACACATTTGGAGTCACAAATGGATAAATGAACAGTAGACACTCACAACTGAGGAAGAAATGATTTGGCTGCATATGTATAACCTTTACATTTGACTTCTACAATACATTATGACATTTGGCAGCTTGTTGGAGTCTAAATGTCTCAGCTAGACCTGATAGCTGTTGTTTTGGTACAGTCTATCTTGTTATGGTTCAGCCTGTCCTTGAAGCCGCCACAGTAGAACTATGATCTCCCATCTTGGCTCTGTGCAGAACTACCGTACCACTGACATGAGTGTTATTGTACTTCTCCCCATGATATCCGGTACATAAAGCATAAACATCACCACCTAGAATATTTTCTGGTTTCCTATTGCCTCATCGATTACTGATTGAAAAGAATTACAATAATAATAATAAATCCCAGGACACAACGCATCGCAATGCAACACGTTGTGACCTTGTAGAGTCTAAACCAGTGTTTCTCAAACTTTTACAGTCTCCCACAGGGGCCTTTTCCACCGATAAAAAAACGGTTCGGGTTCTTTCTAACGCCTATGGGATGGCAACTTTCTTGGAACCGGCCGCAAACCAACTTTTACGGTTCGGAACCAACTCAGTTCTCGGTGGAAAAGCTCACCTCTGGTTCATCCCATAGGCGGGAGAAAGAACCCGAACCGGTTCTTTCCCGGTGGAAAAGGCAAAGAACCAGTCCCTGGAATCCACATTGGGGCCTTTTCCACCGGCAAAAAAACGGTTCCAGAACGGGTTCGTTCTTGCAAACCGGCTTGCGTTTCCACCAGATTGAACCAGAGTCAAGGATTTGGCTCTGGAACCACAAAAACCAAGGATTTTGTGGCTCCAGTTCTGAAACAACTTTTACGGTTCGGAACCAACTCCGGTTCTCGGTGAAAAGCTCACCTCTGGTTCATCCCATAGGCGGGAGGAAGAACCCGAACCGGTTCTTTGCTGGTGGAAAAGGCCCCTTTGAGAACCACTGGTGTAACTAACCCCCAGAAACTCGCTCAAAGCACCGTAGTTGCCTGTATACAGACTCCCTCCGTACAGTACATCACTTTGCATAATAGTCACACTCACACAACTAAATAATAGAGAGATATGTGTATTTATATGCGACCGACCACATTGGAAAAGTGGATGGGTTCCATCCTCATGATGGCTCATTTAAGGGAGGGTGAATAGGGTGGATATTCTCCATGGAACCAGCCCAGTAATATAACACAGTAAATGTCATTGTGCTGCATTGTGTGGCGTGTCCCGCTCGCACTCAATTACATGGCGGTCCATTATGAGGAAGAGACACAAAGACGGAGGAAGAGAGAGAGAGAGAGAGAGAGAGAGAGAGAGAGAGAGAGAGAGAGAGAGAGAGAGAGAGAGAGTGTGTGTTGAGTATGGGGAGTAGAGAGAGACAGAGACAGAGGACACACGCAAGAGAGAAAGAAAAATGGAGGGGGGGAAGAGAGAGAGAGAAAGTAGTGTGAGTATTGGTGTGTGAAGGACACCACAGGCATCAAACAAACAGATGCAAATGAGCGTTAATTTAAGTGCATAGATGAGAGTTAATTTAAGTGTAGAGACTAGTTAGCAGCCAGGGGGAGGCTTCAGCACAGCTCCTGCAGGTGGGCAAGCCGAGAGACAGAAAGGAATTACGGGGCTGAATTATGGATGGGAATCATTCATGAATCAAAGTGCTACGTTTCACCCTAAAAAGTTCCCAAAGACAACCACTCCCCCACACACCAGATGAGCACCGCATGCATAGATTAGGCCGGGGGAATCAGAATTAAGTAAGGCAAAGAAAGGTTTGGCCGTAGCACATTTCAACATCACGGCAATCTAAAGTATAAGGTTCCCCTGGAATGACAGGGATCTCCATATCTCCATATATGGGCATAAAAGGGATTTGGTTCCCCTGGCATCACAAGGGATCTCCATATATGGCAATAAAAGGGATTTGGTTCCCATGACATCACAGTGATGTCAGAGCGTGATGTCAGAGCATGAGAGTCAATCAACAAAAAAGACAGTTAAAATTGTTATTAAAAGAGCTAAGAGATAAGAAACTAACAATAATAACAGAAAAAATATATTATTGTGTTATATTATTATACTTTTTAAGTGTCAGTAAAAGGCTAAAACACACAGTAGAATCTTCAGATTTGATTTAAAATAACTGTTGTTTGTTCCAGATATAATGGTGCATGAAAACTGAAACTGTCTATTCCCTGTTTGGGTTGGACTCTGGGGACATAAAGTACAGCTGGCCCAGAAGAAAGGAGAGGTCTGGATAGTTATAAAAACAGAAGAAGAACAGAATGTGGTTTGTTTGGCCCCAAACCATTCAATGCTTTAATACACCAACAGCGGTATTTTTTCATGTCTTTGAGAGACAAGGAGCCGTGCAGTCCAACAGTCTGAGAACTGGAGTGATATGGTCCACCTTCTTGGTATTAGTTTTAGTAATACCAAGAAAGAGAGCAGCAATGTTCGGAATCACCTGCAGTGAACTGTCTGATACATTTCTTAGAGACACCTGTAAAAAGATACCGTTACAGTGGTTGAATCTACTGAAACCGTAGGTTGGTTAGGTAGGTAGGTTGGTTGCACGTCTGCAGCTGCCATAAATACGTGTGTTATTTTATTATAGAGATTGGGTGGCGTGTCGGGAAGCCCGGACTGACAATCACTGAAGAAAGAGATATTGACTTCTGACAGGGGCAATAGATTGTTTCGTTTAGTGTGCAGCTGTGCGTGTGTTTGTACGTGTGTGTGCATGTGCGTGTGTGTGGGCGGCTGTGGAGCGTGTCCCCACTGCACGTGCGTCCTTTTCATTACAATAAGGTTAGAATAGTGGAATGGACCGGGGGGCTTTTAGCTAAGGTGGTCGTGGATTAACAGGTAGTTAAAGTGCTAATGAGACGCACTGATGGACACTCACTCTCCCAATTTCCTGCTTCAACAGAGCGTGTAACCGAAGTCAAGACTGACATTTTCGTGACGAGCATCGGGCCCGTCTCCGACCACGACATGGTAAGCCTGCCTTCGCCTTTCGTTTTTAAATGGCATCCCCCCTTCCCCTCCTCCTCCTGCTCCCCTCCCTCCCTCCCTCCCTCCCTTCTCCAAACCCTCTCTGGGCTGCTGTGGTGTTTGCTAAACGGCCAAAATGTTTATTAATTTGATTACTCATGCCATGAATTTTCTTCGTGTAAATAAAAATGTCAAGAGCGATGGATGGCTGTTGGTCGGCCTTTTTATCTTTATTTCTTCTGTGTGTGGGCTCTCCCATAGGCCGGTAATCCCTGCCATAGATAAATGCCACTCGCCGGTCGTAAATGCGGTCACACGTGACTTTTATGCAGATGTCGATATTTATTGCCGACCGTGAACCCCATGCAGTGTGGGCTAGTGTTTGTGTTAATAGTGGCTTTGGGATCTTTCGTTCTGGTTAAGAGTGTCTTGCTACAGTAAATGGCTAAATTGTACATTGTAATTGTAAATTGTGATATACTGTAAGGCTATTATTTCAGCCGTGTGTCTGTCATGCTGAGCTATAGCGCTGTTAAACAGGTTATTTTTGGAGGACCTTTGAAGAAGCAATATGTCGGAACTATCTAAACTGGGGTTGTTTTTCACATTTATGTTCCATCATCGCTGGCCTATAACGCATTAAATGTCTTGAAAGGTCAACGTGATTCCAAAATAATGAGGTCAGCTGTTGAGATACAGATTCATCTCATTTATGATGATGATTTCATTGCAGTCACTCGCGAGTCGCGACTACATGATGAACAGTTCACCATACTGTAAGTGAGAGGGTAGGGGTTTGAGAGTCTTGCTCAGGCGTCATCAATATGTCCGGGTTAGGGTTAGGGTTTTTAGTTTTTACACAACATTATAATGTTCTTATTTTGATCATGAGACCCAATTACATAATCTCAGTCTCCAGAATATGTATGACAGTTATTTACTATGACACTATGACACATTAGGAGTCAACTGGTACTAGTGGTTCTCAAATGTTTTAGCATGCAGAATAGGAGCGCTACAAACCAGTAATCAAACACAACAAAACTTGTCTGCTACTGATGTTTCATAGCGAGATCGATACGATCGGTCGATCGCATGTTACCGCGGTGGGCGACGCGATGTTTATGTTTGGGAATGTGCGGTACGGTCCGGCGGCTGCGCTGGGTTACTTGGAATCGCACGCGAGTTCTGGGAAAACCCCACCCACTCTGCTCACAAGCCCCGGCGTCATCGAGTTGAAGCAACGCTGATTTGCTCGTCGGAATTTCAACCACTTCAACGAGAGCACCACCTGACCCCTGAATCGCCGAAACCAATTTTTAAAGGGCGCGTCTGGTAATATTTATTGTTTTGTTGACAAAAATGTCCACCACAAGCCAGCATGACGATGACCCCTGCTTCCGTGATGTGACACAATAAGGCAGTCATCACTGAAATATGAGTCAAATGCAATCTCATTTAAGTGTGAAGAGCATTTTGTTGGTATGCAAATATATGTTTTTATCTCATACATGCATAGTGTTAAATTTGTGTCAAATTTTGATTTAGTTTTACTCATAGTGTTCTGAATACAATTTAATTTAGTTTTAGTAATGAGTAATCTGAAATGTTTTGGTTTTAGTCTAGATTTAGTTTACTAAATATCATACGATTTTAGCTGACAGGCCTTGATGGTGTTGTAATACCAGATTTCACACTTGGTTGCATGCTGAAAATACTGCGATCTTTTCAGAGCGTAACAGTCCAAAATGTTGTCAACATGTTTAGTCTTTTAGTCATCATAGCTTAGTTTTTATTTCGTTTTTATTCGACAAACCTTTTTCACCATAGTTTTAGTCAACGATATTAACACTGGCATCAAAAAGCACACTGAAGGGACAAGGTTCAGTTCAGGATACACGGTTAATTGGATGGAATGTTTACATGACCTACCTAGGTCATGTAAAGGCCAGCCTGTAATCAATAGCACACGTGGAGGATCCCTGATGGACGCAACGCTTGTTGTATGAGTGAGGTGTACATAAACTCCCAGGACCGCTCCGTGACAATCAGCGTTGCATTGCTGATTCAATGTTTGGGGGTATGCGATTTTCATGATGTCACTCACACGTCGCTTAACACCTACAGGTATATTGATAAGCATAAAGGCTTGTTTCTTTGTGAAAACACCCTGTTGTGACACTAAAGTGTTGTCGAGGTGTGAACCTGGGGGTTGTTTGTCATCAGTGTATGTCTGTGTGACCCCTGCTCAGAAAAGATACGGGACGGCGACTACCCCCGTGAGAGCAATACAAGTGTGGTGACAATAAACTGACTCCTGTTTAAAGGAGAATTCCAGACGAGTGCTATTCTTACGGTATTCTGTATTCTGTACGTTATTCCATCCATTAACCAGTGGTAGAGACGAAAAAATAAATACAAGTCCATTTCTAGCGTGTTGGCTCAGACCGGAGGAGATGGGATCTAGTGTCCGTTCACATTTTTGCAGAAGCCCATTGTTGCCAACACTCTGGGGAGACGCCATTATGAAGGACAGATTTAAACAAGAAAAAGGAATCGTCGAGCGATACAAATAAGCCATTTAGTGTAAAATCCCACCGCTCACGGTCGGAGCTGCAGAGGACTCGAGATGGAAAAATAAATAAAAATAAGTACCGATCGCTCTGGGATTATCATAACATCATATTAATGTAGTAAAAGGGGCTGGTGTGGAATTCTCCTTTAAATGTCTTTTATCAGTGCCATTACCATGAAGGATTCATGTTATCGCATTATCATCGGGAAAATAAATAATAGCGTTATGAAAAATAAGAAAGGCTATTGGCGATGGTGAAATTGATTGCCCTGTTTAAATATTGCCTGACTGTGGCACATTCGCAGATGTGTCCTGAATCAATTCTCTAATCTTCGCACCGCGCACGTAAAGAAACCCACTTATCTAAAGTGTGATTGCTTCTCTTGCCACTCCACCTTTAAAGAAGAAGGAGAGACTCTCTCGTTGCTCTCACTCGAAGCATTTGGACTGTGCTGACATAATCTCAGTTAATTGCATCAGCTGGCATAGGGGGCCTAGAAGAATTTTGCCGCTGCGTTAAGCCAAGAGGAAGAGAGCTCTCTCTAACTAGGTGATTCTGTCTCTCATTTCAGCTCTTCTATAAGGCCTACTACCTTGAAGCTCTGTTTCAGTTCACACTAATTATCCCATGTGGATAGGAAACGAAAGGGGGAAAAAAATCAAACCAAATAAAACAACAGACCACACTGTAATTTTCTCTGTGGCTCTCATTGCTCAGGCAGTGGTGTGGAACCATTAAAGATATGCTCTCCGCCATGATCATTAGCGGGATTCAAAAAGAAATGTCCCCCTACTTTTTGTTGCAATGAACTGGTTTACAAGCTAACACTGACTTTCAAGTTGACAACGCATCGAGATGTGACGCGAACATCGCTAGCCAAAAACAGTTATTTTCAGCAAGCGACGCCTTCGTGCAATGGAGTATAGATTAAAGGAGTAGGTCACCCCCAAAATGACTTCTATTGATTAGTTATGCCATGGAGACTTGAGTTCAACAATATTATTTTGTATTTGACAAATTCTTAAGACAAAAATGTGATTATAGTAAATTTACCCCCATTGATTCCAGATGGGGACCCAAATGCATTCGGTCCCCATCCGGAATCAATGGGGGAAGATTTATTGTAATCACATTATTGTCTTAGGAATGCGACAAAAAACTGAAAATATTATAACTCTCCATGGCTTGAGTAATCAATAGAAAAAAAAGTAATTTTGGGGTGAACTACTCCTTTAAGCTTGATGCTTTGCTTGTGTGTCCAGTACAGATCACTGAGCTCTGATTCATATCTAAAATTGGGAGGAGAAAAAAAGCAACAATGATCATTTGTGGCATTCTGCTTTCAACTCTAATGCTAAGTGACCTGGCAGCCATTAGTTCTCCAGTGGTATATTATTTGGTTAATTAAATGTCCCAATTTGCCTTTTTTTAATATCTAGGGGAATACAAAACCACAATTACCCATTTGACTACGAAGCATATAAATAGAAAATCACCACGCTCTAGTAAAGTGCCCCCCCCCCTCCCCCCTCCCCCTCCCACAAAGGCACAGACGCTCACAGCCTCCATTGCGTTGGAAAATCCGTACCTTTGTCAAAGCCCCTAATGTGAGTAGACAGTAACCAGCATGGAAAGTAGGCCATCGCTACCATATGGAAGTCAGAGTGACAAGAGGGAAAAAAACAGCATAGGATATAAGTTAGAAGAGGAGGTTGCATTACTCAGCATTCTCGCGAGGCTAACTCTGGCAGATAACCTGCTGCAAGGAGTTCTGACATCTGGCTTTGCTCTTTGCCTCTCACACCCAGCTTGCAAAGGATGGATGTTCTGCCCTAAAGGGCGAGGTGGCCAATATCATGTTAACCTATTTTCAACACGTGACTCAGTCGTGCGATGAAGTATATCCTGCTGCCAACGATGGGAGTTTTGACACCCGCGTTTTCTTCTTTTTGCCACTCACACACCCTGCATCTCAGTCAGAGGACTGAATTACCAGGGCCCAAGGTGGAGGGGCTGGAATTATTTTATACTTTAGCTATTGAAAAAATAGCAGATATACAAGCTCACAGTGCGGCACCGAGTGTCGTGCTGCGAGCTTGTAGATCTGCTATTTTTGAGTAGTTGTGGAAATGTGTGCAAATATATGTATTTTAAAGGTGATACACCATGCATTTAAAAAGTATTTATGTCATATTGTTTATGTCCCAAAAACGTTTTTCAAAAGGTTTGAGGCTAAATTACCACTCCTGAATAGAGAGCCTCTCATTTTTGAATGGCTCTCAGAGCATTTTCAGCTGCAGTACCACCTTTGGCCTGAACTGCGCCAACTGCGCCAACGGCCGTTTATGACGTCACAAACGGCAGCAAATCTGGACAGCCTGTTTTGAGAACCCGTGGGATGTTTTTAACCTCCACCTTCCCAAAACCAGAGAAAGACACAACGGTCTGAAATGGGACTTTGTGAGGATAGAAGGTGCTAGTGGATATCTGCTATTTTTCAATAGTTAAAGCACAAAATAATGCGTTCCCAGTCTAAATGGGTTAAACCCCCTCCCCCTATGAAGAGGCCCGCAGTGAATCCTTGTACCCAGGGCCCAGAATTTGGTGCGACACCCCTGGTCTCAATGTTCTCTCTGTCTGTCTGTTCTCTCTCCCCTCGTCCGACAGGAGTACACCATCGACGTGTTCTTCAGACAGAGCTGGAAGGACGAGCGGCTAAAGTTCAAGGGGCCCATGGCGGTGCTGCGTCTCAACAACCTGATGGCCAGCAAGATCTGGACGCCCGACACCTTCTTCCACAACGGCAAGAAGTCTGTGGCCCACAACATGACCATGCCCAACAAGCTGCTACGCATCACAGAGGAAGGCACGCTGCTCTACACCATGAGGTATAATACCGCCACGCCGACGACGGAGATCGGGGCTTTGTTTCTATCTTCTGTCCATATGCTCCACATTTTGTTATAGGTTAAAAGTATAAGTGGGAGGGAGAAGGGCTCATTGTTTGTATTTATTTATTTATTTATTGATTGATTGAATACCTTGTTAGTCAGGAATGAAAACAGCACAGTAATACAGTAAAACGTTTAGGCTCAAAGGATAACACAGAAAAAAGTCCTGGACGGGGTTGCACCACCTCACACTAAGTTAAAACGTAGCCTAGTTGTAACGTAAATGGCTTCTAAGTCAAGACTTACGCATTACTAAAATTTCAGCTGTTGCACCACACAAATTTGTTCCAATGTATCTCTAAGTAACTACTAAATATTTACACCAGCCTTTGGGCAGCACTACTGTAAGTCCTTACTAAGTAACCTATCTCTAAGGGAGTAGAGCAACTACACATAACTGCTAACGTGGCAGACAGCATTATATCGGCTATTTAATTGAATTCAACAATGAATTTCGGCCTTTTGAAAATAGCCGATCTACAAGCTCACAATGCGTCTGCTATTAACAGAATAGTTCTATATTGCAGGATTGATACTTTTACTTGTGTAATTCATTTGAGTACCTTTTCAACCACTGCATAGTTAGCTGCGGCAGACAGACTTTTCTATCTAACTTAGGACAGAACTTACGTTCTGATGGTGCAACTGGCTCCTGGGGACTTGTTTCTATTGTGGTCCTACTGTATGTATTCATCAACATAACATATGAACAACACATTAATACATGTCATCGACAAATACAAACCAGTAAGACTCCCTAATCGGGAGATAAGCGACCGTAGGTGGCTTATCTCCACAAATAGGGCAAAAATTTGTTTTGCCCAAATCTTCCTGATCCATGTTGATGACATGAGTGTAGACATGCTGTGTAGTGATATTCGTGATTTTAGGGCAAAAACTGTAGGAGCAGTGTCCAAAAATGTGTTTTAAAAATCGGCCTGAAGGTGGCGCTAGAATAGGGCCATGTGAGAAATGAGGGGTGGGGTCTCCGCGTTGCCTTGGCGGACGAATAGGTACCGGCCCCGGCTCTCCCGGACGCTCCTAGCCCGAGGTACGGCATTTTATGTGCGCTGCAGTGGCAGGGGGTCCTCCACTGGGGGCGCCACCACTTTTGCATCCGTTCTGGAGCACCAGGAGTCGGTGGTCCCCGGGAATTCCCCGTGAGCAGGCCCGTTGGGGTGGTCATTTGGTCATTTTTGCACATTTGGTCATTTTTTACATCTGGGGGTCCCCCAGGGACCTGGGGGTCCCTGGGGCTCCGGGGGTCCTTACAAATAAGGGAGAAAGGGGGAAAACGCTGGCAGTGAATGACACTTCCTTTCAAAGGGAATTAAAATCTACCATCCCTTGTGGTCTTCTTATAGACATTTATTTCAGGCCACTTTTGAAAGAAACCAGTGGATCACATCCTGTAATGGATGATGTCAGGACATTCCACAGTGTGGGGTATAGAATGAGACTTTTCCCATCTTTATTCTAAATTTGGGGAATACCATGGTCTTGGTTTCTCCCTTGTGGCTGTGGGTGTCACTCACTTTGGAGAAATAGTTAGACCGGTATGAGGGCACTGTCCCGTTAAACATCTCAAATACCAATCCCATTGATATTTGCATAACCCTGTCTTCCAACCTGAGCCACCCCAAACTAGCAAAGTGTGTTGGAAATAGGTGGGTCATAAAGCAGAGTAGTAGTCTAATCAGCTTGTTTTAGGAGGTCTGAAGCTTGGTTTTTAGGTATTGGAGAACCAAGAGGTGGCATGAATGAAGGCTCCAGCTAGAGTCTTGAGTGGACTTTTGTCAAGAGAATTTAGTTCTTTTACTGACTTTCTTGATACATTTTGATGCAATTTTTTATTATACATCGTCATTGTCGGGTGAAAACCTTGTATGTCCAAAACCGTTCGTTTTGTATTCATCATTTTGAAAACGATTTAAAGGAGTGAAAACAGCCAATACAAGATATACAAGCAGGGCTTTACTTTGCGAAAGAACGTACAAATTTGAAACTTGGAGATACGAGGTTTCCGCCCAACAACAACGATATTTTTGTTTGTATCAAGTCCATTGTGTACTGTGAGATGAATGCTCAGTTCAAGAATTCTAAAGTCTTCCGTAGGGAGTTAGTAACACTGCAAAAAAAAAAAAGAGAAAAAGAAAGAAGTCAGTACCAATAATCTAAAAGCCATTTGTTATTTTGCTTTAGAGATTGTCAGTGGTTTACAGTAAGTCTCGTACACTATTTATGTTTCCCAGCGCCGATCGACCAAAGTTATCAGTTTCCCAGAAAAGTACAGCGGTTCCCCCCCAGTCATGATTTATCACCGCGGGGACATTCTGTGACAGTAGGCAGTGCTATGATGAGGTGCTGAGAGAGGGACTGCGCGTGGTACCTCGGCCCTGTGGAGCCCGTACTGTACTCGGGGCCGGACGGCCGTAAATACCCAGAGCCTTAAGATGACGCGAAGCCCCCATATATTCACTCCCGCGGCAAAAGCTGGAGCACTGTTGGCCCGGGTTATAAAGCCTCTTTTGTTTTATTTTTTTTATCATTTCTGTCAGCGGAGGAGGGAGGTTTGTTGGGGGGAAGGGGAAGGAGGGGGGGGGGGGGGGGCTGTTTTGCTGTCACAGATGAGAGAGATGAGGGGCCGGTCGAAGAGATTAGGGCGTCACGGATGGTGCGACGCGCTGGTTTTCCCAGCGAGCGGGGAAAGGGGTGGAGGAGCACAAATCAGAGGCTGGCAGAGAGGGCGCCGTGTGTTGCTTTATGTCTTAGTGGCTTGTTATGTCAACCCCCGACCAGCCTCCCCATCCCACCAGCCAGGGACGTGCTGGCCATTGGGGAAAGCGGGACAACTCCCGAACGGCCGGTTCATTCCCGGACGGTCCAGGCCGGCCATTAGGAAAAAAATTAAACTGTTTGCACAAAAGTAAAAATTAAACTGTTTGCACAAAAGTAAAAATTAAACTGTTTGCACAAAAGTAGTGAAAACAGCAGATCTACAAGCACACAACGCCTCGCGGTGTGCTTGTAGATCGGCTGTTTTCACTAGTTTAAATCATTTTTAAAATGATAAATACAAAACAGACGGTTTTGGACATAAGGTTTCCACCCGACAACGACGAAATATAACTCATGTAATTGGCCCACTGGCTTGTCACTTTGTCACAAATCTTTGAGTAGCAGCAGCGCTGCGCGCAATGAGGGCCTCTCCAACTCTTTTTCCCGGGCTGAATCAGGGGCCCAGCACGTCCCTGCCACCAGCACTACCTCCCGAGCTCCACCGCCGCCTCCTCCTCCTCCATGCTGTAAGCCTCCTCGGCTCTGCCACACCGCATCGATTCCCTCCATCCGTCTCCATATTGAACCTGTCTTTCTCTCTCCCCTCCTCTCCCGCAGGCTGACAGTGAGGGCAGAGTGTCCCATGCACCTGGAAGACTTCCCCATGGACGCCCATGCGTGTCCGCTAAAGTTTGGCAGCTGTGAGTGTCCTGCTTTCAGACACACACATACACACACACACACACACGCACGCACTCGACCACCCTCGACCACACTGTTGCTATTGCCGAACCAACTAGAAGCCCCGACCCCAGTACCAGTCCCTGATAGGGTCTGACAGCCCTGGTAACAGCTGTTCTCCCAGAGGATGTGTCCTCTTAGACCCCCCCCTACCCACCCGTACCCCTCCAGTCCCCTCCGTTCGGCTCCCGCCAGGGCCCTGTAAGACCCCCGCCAGGCGCGCAAGCGTGCACAGACCTGTGTTTATCCTAGGCAGCGCTCTCTGTCTCTCTCTCTCTCTCTCTCTCTCTCTCTGTCATATTTCCAGAGCTTTGCACCAGCTGCTCACCGCTGCCAGCTACCCTGACCCCAAATCATCCTTGAGAAGGCAGAACGGCGCGGTAGAGAAGCGAGGGAGCTTAGCGAGAAATTAGCGAGAGAGAGAGAGGGGGGGGGGGGAGGTGGGGGGGTCGGAGACACAAGGAAGGAAGTGAAGCAAATAGACAGAGGGGTGAGCAATGCGTCTGCTCGGTTTAAATAAATAAATAAGTGAAAAACCAGCAGCACACGGGCCGGCGTGAATATTAAGAACAGGGCTTTCAACCCTCATCATTTTAAACAGACCTCAAGTGTGTAAATCTTTCAGTGATTCCTTCTCCTGCTGCTGCAGTCTGCAGTCCGACCCATCCTTGCCTCTGCAGTGCTACAGAGCCACGCTGCAGTTTTGACAGGTCGGTCGCCGGGGGGAGAAGGAATGTCTGACTTGAGATGGTCTGAGAGGGGGATGGGAGGGAGATGAAGTGAGGTTTGCTTAGATGGGCTAAGACAAAAGGGACACAAGGTGAGTTGAGAATCGAGTAAACCAGGGGTCTTCAACGTTTGCAGGCCAGGGACCCCTTAGCTGAGAGAGAGATGAAGCAGGGAGGGACCCCCACTACATATTGTAAAGAATTGTGTTATTTTCATAGATTTCTTAGACAGCTTAGACTTGTTTGACAGCACTGTCATCATGTTGGGGAAAATTGTATTTTCAGACTTTTAACCACTTGAACCGTCAAATACTTAGTCTGCTCTTCGTTTCCGTCTAACAACCTCTTTGCCAAAAAATAGCCGATCTACAAGCTTACAACGCCTCGCAGCACGAGGCGTTGTAAGCTTGTAGATCTGCTATTTTTTGGCTAATGTTCCATTCAGAATAGGGATGCTAGGGTTCAAATGGTTAATGTAAAGAACATGATCATATCACACAAAGATTTGGCGGCCCCCCCTGTGGTAACTCTGAGGACCCCCTAGGGGTCCCGGACCCCCTGTTGAAGACACCAGGAGTAAACCATGACATGAGGTGAGATGAGATTAAACAAGATGTGAACAAATTGGAGTAAAAATTGATGAAATTGAGATGAGATGAATGGAGAACACAAAAGAATGATTAAATGAAATGAGATGAGGGGACTCATGATAAGAGATACAATTTCAGACTGTGCTGAGCTTGAGTCTGACATTGTCCCATTGACAAGAGATTTCAAAGGGGAGGGGATTTTACATTTGAAATTCCCAATCACAAGAGATCTGGTGGGAGGGGTTGTGTTTGACTTGTGTGAACACAAAAACATTACCCCCTCCCCTCTATGACAGGCATCAAACAGGTCGTTGTCTTTGATGCTAACGAGGTAAGGCACAACCCCCTTTGAAGTTCAAAGGGAGCAATTAAGAGCTTTGGCTGAGCTCCCCCTTCCCTCCACTGTTTCTGTGGATTTTCAAAAGTTATAGACCCACCCCCTCCTCCGAGGCTCCGACTCTCATTGGCTTGGTTCTGCCTAAACCAGAGAAACTTTAGCGTCATATGACAAAACCAAACCAAGAGAACCAGTCCGCTCAGAGAGTGGGCGGGTCTATGGACTGGAGCCAGGCAAACAATGACAGACAAAGACAAAAAGAAAAAGACAAGGTGACACGAGAGAGTTTGTTTGCACACTACACTACTCCTGAGTGCAATAATTGTACAATAACCAGATTCTTTCTTTGTTTTCTCTACGCCGGACAGACGCCTACACCCGGGCAGAGGTTGTCTACGTGTGGACCAGAGGTGCTGCCCAGTCTGTGGTGGTGGCCGAGGACGGCTCCAGACTCAACCAGTATGATCTCATGGGGCAGCACGTGGACTCAGGAGTGGTCCAGTCCAGCACAGGTAGGTTTCAGTCAGGGGGAGAGTTCCGCCGATTTAAAATGAGCCCAATACGGAACTAAAACTTCCTATGATTGGCCGCTAGTTGCGTTGTTTTCCCCCTGGCCGGTTGCAAAAAGAATTGTTCTCCATTGGATCCCATTAATTTTCCCCTTTCGTGTTCTATCCTTAATTAACATTTTCATGAATACTTTATGGTTCCTATCGCTAGTTAAAAATTGCCTTTCAATCACGATGATATGCGTTTTGTGAAAATAAGGTCCCATTTATGTTAAAATGTATGATAAAGTTGCAGGGGGCGTGGCCAACTAAACTGATACCAGCCGGCTGTGTTCTTCTGTGCTGTATTTCGGGAGGCTCCGACCACATTCTTCCATGTATCACTGCGGTTGCACGTGACCGTTGGCAGCCAATAGCCTCCTCTGTTTGCATTTCAATCTATGATGGCAACACCCATGCCAAGGACCCATATTGTGTCATTTGCGCTGCATAGAAACCAATGGCCTCGCTTTGTCCATATCTTTTATACAGTCTATGGTTTCAGTTCATAACCTAACCGTTAGGACACTTTTTCAATAACACTGATGTAGCTACTGGTTTTAAAAACGCATTTACCGCCACGGACGACTTTTTCTGTGGTTTACACTTGATGACACTCTCCCGCACCCGGGAGTGTTCCCAGGACTACAAACCCCAGAATGCAACAGGAAATGACGTTATTCAAAAAAGTTTACGCTCCACCTGTCTCCCATGTTTTTAGAAATTTAGAAAAATCGGTTTATCTCAGATTCTTTTCCCAGATGCGTTTTTTTTTTGTCAAATGTTTTTTTTAACTAAAGAACGGAGGACTGCAGATAAAAAAAATATATTTTCTGGATGAAAGAAAAGACTATTGCTTTTGTGTTTACATCTTGGCCACAGGGTGCGTTCCTGTTGCCGGCGCCAAATACAGTAAAAACACTGAAAAAGCTGGCAGTGGCGGATTAATTAATTAATGAATACCTGGTGGAGAATTTGTTAATGGTGGCAGTCGGGAAATCAATCTCTTGATCAGGGTGCTCACATCGATGTCCACAAGCCACACTTGTTGTAGCTTTCTGAACACACTTGCTAATTTCAGCCTGTGCACTTGAAGCCCAAAAAGTGAGTAGGACATTGGGATAGAGCCGTGGTCCTCTCTCAGTTGACAGCCTCCAGCATATCGCTGCTGCACAAACACAAAGCCACTAACAGCTCATTTAGTCATGCTAGCTGTGGCTTTACTCCGGCTGTACTTTTGGACAGCTGCGTCACGTCCGTCTCTTCTGCGTTGTCAAAGGCCACCTTACAGCTTTACTAACCAGCGACCATACTCCCAGATTCATCATCGTCCCTACTGGCCACTATTCAGTTGTCATTTTTCCTCTCCAGCATGCACTCTTGGTCTATTGATACCAGGAAAAAACATTGCGAGAATTTGTGACAGCAGAAAAATGGGTGGCCCATCGTCATTAGTAGGGGTGTAACGATATAGTAACTGAATCGAAAAATAGATTTTAATTTGCAATGATCTACTATATGGATATGCAAAAGCATATATCGTACCGTTTTGGCTTTTAATCGTATCAGTATCGTTTAAAATGCCGATAATCGGTATCGAATCGTTTTGCAGTGTAAATAATTCATTGTATGGAAACTAGGAATTTGTGCCTTGTATTTAGCAATTTTAATAAGGAAAATGAGAAAAGAGGGGTTTAATTACTTTTCCATTCCATATGTAGCTACTCTGGTTCTATCGATAAATGTGTGTGTAATCTCTGTGTTCATGTCAAGGTGCGGGTTTGTCCATATGTGTTGAAATATCATGTCCATTTATTTGCTAGAGAATCACAGTGTTTACTTATTTATATCCATAATAATAGATTTTCCATAAAACATGCACTATACACGTTTCACGCAGATTAAATTGCTTTGCTAAATAGTTACTCTATCGATTTTAAATCATTGAATCGTATCGTATCGCCATGAATGAACCAATATCGTCCATGTATCGTATCGTCAACCATGTATCGTGATGCGTATCGTATCGCTGTTAAAATGTATCGTTACACCCCTAGTCATTAGCCATTAGCTCAAGTTAGTTTAAGCAATGGAATATTTGAAATTGCCCTCCATAGTCCACACGCATGCACATGCACACACACGCACGCATGTACAAATACAATGCTTTTTTATTGGCAACATGCTCCCAAGTGCCAGTACATAGCAAGTGCAATTCCATAAGCTGATTCAGTGCCTCAATTGATTTATCAAAACAAATTTAATTAATTTTGCGTCCCCATCAACTAAGAGTGCATTGATTCCCGGGCGTTTGCAGCTGGCCTCAAACATAAACGCTGCCTATTTATTACAACCTAATTAATTTCTATTGATGTTACAACTACTACTTCCCCACTGTCTCTCCCTCCCTCTAGCCCCCCCCTCCCCCCTCCCCCTCCCCCTCCTCTCTATAAGTGGCTCTGAATGCATTGATGAATTGGGTTAGGCTTGGGTTATCGAGTTAGTTGATGAATGGCTCTCATAACAACACCGATAAATCTTTGTTGCAATAAAAAGGCGGCCTGAAAAACCATAAACCTTCAGGCAAAAGCACTCCAGACCAGGGACAGATAGATGTCCCATCTTCCCTGTGTTATTATGGTTTGACAGCGCAGCCCAATAGCGCCATTTAAAGTACACTCCGGAGGTGAACTGCCGGTACGCCACTGAGATAGATAAGCCACCATACAGTATATCCATATAGTTCTTTGTTTTTTGTTACTAATAGGGCTTTAAATTCGGCGCAGGCGATAACAATGCCTAGAATGTCAGCGTACCGCTGTTAAACTTGCATTGGAGTGCGCTGGGTCGAATAGCTTTCCCTGGGATTTACTGTACGAGTTGACACCAGCGTTTAGTCCAGGGGTCTTCAACGTTTTCAGGCCAAGGACCCCTTAGCTGGGAGGGAGATAAAGCAGGGACCCCTTCTACGTATTGTATAGAAATGTGTTGCAGATTTTCATCGACTTGTTTGACAGCACTGCCATCTAAGTTGGATTTGTGTTAATGCATTTTTCAGACATTTAACCGCTTAAATCGTTGACCATTTAGTAAATTTGACCTTTCACTCCGTACATGGTCTGCTCTTTTTTGACCTCTACACCAAAGTTATTTGCCAAAAATAGCCGATCTACAAGCTCTCAACGCCTCGCGCTGCGAGGCGTTGAGAGCTTGTAGATCTGCTATTTTTCCTCAGAATATAGGGATGTGAGGGTTCAAGTTGTTCAATTAAAAGAACGATACCTACCACACAAATATTTGGCGGCCCCCCTGTTGTAACTCTGAGGACCCCCTAGGGCTCCCGGACCCCCTGTTGAAGACCCCTGCTTTAGTCACTATGCCTGCTAACTCGTGCTAACTGTCTCTCCGCTGTGTGCCGTCCCACAGGAGAATACGTGGTGATGACCACCCACTTCCACCTGAAGAGGAAGATCGGCTACTTTGTGATCCAGACCTACCTGCCCTGCATCATGACCGTCATCCTCTCCCAGGTCTCCTTCTGGCTCAACAGAGAGTCCGTTCCCGCCAGGACTGTGTTCGGTGAGTCCTCCGGTCTATAGTCGACGCAAACTCGCATTTTTACCACTTTCTGTGGTCACATGTTCAGATACTGGATTCTGATTGGCTTAAAACAGTGGTAAATCAGTCAACAACCTTGAGTTGGCTCATGGACCCCGCCCACTGTTGTGTTGCAGTTGTATAACTAAATAACCTTGCAAGTTACAACTGTGTTTTCATTCATTTATATGGTAGAAGTGGTAGAAAAGCAATTTACCATTCGAGGTACCATTACCATTCGAGGTTGTGGCACTCGGCTTCGCCTCGAGCCACAACCCTGAAACAGTGGTAAATCAGCTAACAACCCACTCCCTCTCATGGTAAATAGCTTACTCTCCCTCTCATGGTAAATGGCTTACTTCGCGCATAAAGCGCTTCGAACTAACCGATTTATCGCAGGTTCGCGCCAGCGAGTGCTTAGCATAGCACAAATAATGCGAAATGAGGTGGAGAGAAAAACGAAACGGAACAAACTAAAAAATAGAACACGCACGTCACAAACTCAAGATTCAAGATCGTGAGTCGACCCCTGCCAATCTTCTACTAGCTATTGCTAGTAGTAAATCTCGCAAGGTAACACAGTGATGGACTAAGCAACTTTAACAAATACTCAGTGAGCAGCTGCAGCCTGATTTGTGTCAGGGACCCACATGTTTCCCCATAAGAATCTGATTGAAACTAAAGTGTTGAACATCTTATCTCAACTTGGCTATCAATCAACCATTCAATCAATCAATAATATATAAGACTTGTGTCTCCATTGTTGCGTATACATATCCCCCAGACTGTAGCATGTCATGTTCTGTAGGCCTATTCTATTCTATTCTATTCTATTCTATTCTATTCTGGAGCTGTCTCTGCAGTGAGATGAACATAAATTCTCTAATGAGCTGTGGCTGGTCTGGCTGCAGTGGAATCTGAAGCACGTAGCTTAGTAGGAATGGAGATTTAACTTGCTCTGAATCTGTGTGCACGCATGTCTTTAATGTACCTGCGTATGCGCGCTCACTCTACGCATGCATTGTGTATGTGTGTGTGTGTGTCTATGGGTGAATATATATGCCTACTGTGTATAATGTGTGCGAGTGTGTGCGTTTATCGGTCTTTCACAGTGAGGTCTTACATAACACAGCCCAAAACTAACACTCTCTCGCTTGTCTGCAGCATGCTCCCCAGCAGCATAGCAGTTGGCTCCATGTCCTTGAGTTACCTCATCTCTCTCTCTCTCTCTCTCTCTCTCTCTCCCTGTCTCACTTTCTGTATGTCTCTCTCCTCATCCTGCTCCCACTATCCATCTCTCCCCCTCTGTCCGTCTGTCTGTCTGTCCGTCCGTCTCCTCAAACTGCACTCCCTCTCCCTCCACTCTGTCTCTGTCTCTGACTCTGTCGTTAGTGTCTCCCCCTATCTGAGTACTTAAAGAGCTTTCCCAGGAACATAATACGTGACCGTCTTAGCTGTGGCACACGATTTTTCCTCATTCTCCTGCAAGTTTTCTCTGCCCGGTTCCCTGCAGTGTGTGCTCGTACTGTACGTGTGTGTGTGTGTGTGTGTGTGTGTGTGTGTGTGTGTGTGTGTGTGTGTGTGTGTGTGTGTGTTTAGGACGATTTCAAGTATTTCATTCTCGCCTCAAGCTAATGGTGAGAGAGAGTGTGTGGCAGAGAGAGAGAGAGTGTTTATGGGTGTAAGCATAAGCATGCACACAATCATGTAACATTTTGTGCATGTATCTCAGCATGCGCTGTACTATTTATGGAATTGCAAAGCTGTATACTGTATGTGTACATACCGTCGCTCTGTGTGTGTGTGTGTGTGTGTGTGTGTGTGTGTGTGTGTGTGTGTGTGTGTGTGTGTGTGTGTGTGTGTGTGTGTGTGTGTGTGTGTGTGTGTGTGCGCGCGTGCATGCGTTAATTTGTGTCTGTTACACCGAGGTGTTACGTAACACAGCCAAAAAGCGGGCGTGTGCATATGGTAGTGGGCTACCTGTGGTGCTGCTCACGTGTAGAGGGGAAGTGAGGATGGCCTAGATTCCATTGAAACCATTATCTAGGGCATGTGTGTCCCTTATGCCATCAACTTTGGTTCTGCATGCAAGGGGAACGTGCGAGCGCGCACGCACACACACACACACGTGAACGCACGGCACGCGCATGTACAGTACACACACATGTGCATGCACAGACAAACACACACAGTACAGTATGTACCACAGGTATACTGCATGATCACACGCACATGGCAAAGCCAAGGCATGGCAATGCTGCACACACAAACACGCATTATATGCGCGTGCATGTGTTAGCACACGAGCGGGCACGCATAGACATGCGTATGGATACAGTATGCAGATGCGCATTGAAAGCACACAGGCATGAAAATGTTCATGTGCACGCGCACACACACAGCTAGCTAGGTAGGTCATTGATGTGATTAGTATGCATGATCGGAGGCAGGAGATGATCGAAGGGGCTACGGCAGCCAACGCCGGCGTGAATGATTCATTAAAAAGACGTACATGACATGGAAGGGTCTATACTGCCGCTTTAATCCTCTCATTACCGGGCCGAGACAAAGCTTTGTGTGATTTAGCGAGAGTCTCCTCTGGAATATGTGCAGTCGAGTCGTTATGTCATGCATGCAAGTTCCCAAGGTCTTCTTGTACTTGTGGGTTTGGTGCTCTGGCTACAGTATTGCATGAATATAGGCTGTCAGTGTACATTTGTGTAGTGATGTAATAAATGGACTGGATCTCATCAGTGGCGTCAGTTCAGCAAAAGCTAAGGTATGGCAACATGACTGGTGTCTTGCACGCGCGCAAGACACCAGTCATGTTGCCATACCTTAGCAACAGGCATGATGAATTTATTTTAAGTACATTTTCTTTTTTCCTCCCTGTAGCCAAGGTATGGCAGCTGCCATACCCTGCCATACTCAATTGACGCCTCTGGATCTCAGCTCTACATGGTCTTTTGGACCCAGAGTTTTTTTTTTGTTCTTCTTTTTTTTACGTTGCGACTCTGTAGGAGGCGGGCTGTCTGGAAACTGATCTGTCCGTGAGTCTGGCGTGTGTGTGTGTGTACGTGTGCGTGTGTGTGTGTGTGTGTGTGTGTGTGTGCGCGCGCGTGCGTGCGCGCGCGCATGCGTGTGTGTGTGTGTGTGGGGGGGGGGGCTAATCTCAAAAACTGCTGGACCGATCAGTGCCACATTTCTTGTGCACGCTGCCGGTAGGCAAAAAGAAAGTATACCTCAATGCAGTACAGTACATTTTTTTCACATAATGTTTAGCATTTTCTGAATTAACTGTAAATGTCATAATGTCAGTGGCAGTCAGATAGAGCTGCTTGCCTAAATCCAGTATGCCATAGATGACTGCCCAGCAAGCACCGTCAGGACCTGGACCTATCTGTGACGTCTCGATCGGGGCCAGATCAAGTCAAACCATGACTAGTCAGATCTGGCCTAGAATATCACCTGATTTCAACCAACATAAATCCATGCTCACGAAAACGGACGTCCTGGATTAATCAGAGAGGGTCCGATCGAGGCCAGATAAATATCATAACTAGTCAGATATGTCCCAGAATATAACCTTACATGCTCATATTTCAACTAACATTACAAACAATAAAAATCACACCCAATGTTAAGTGAGTGGTGGTCGTGCTTGCAAAACATCTTTAGACTAGGATTTAAGTCTAGGATGTACAGGCTATGCTACACACACACGTTTTGTTATGGCAAAACGCTGAGGAAAAAGGCTACAGACATACAACATATGACATCACTAGACAAACATGATGCTACGTACACACATTTTACTATGGCAAAACGCTGAGGAAAAAGGCTACAGACACACGCACAGCCACTTATAGGAGCGGTTTGCACCGCTCAAAAATAATCCTGTCAAACAAATAAAGTCCATATGACGTCCTGGTAATGACGTCAAGATCATTCCCGTATGGGCTGTGATCTGGCCTAGTTCTGAACGTCACCAGAGTCACCGGAGGACGTTATCATGACGTCATTTGGCTTTGCAGGGTGAAGTCCATGGAAACCACAGTGTCGTTAGATCCAGCCATTCAGTACAGCATATGATTAAAGAAAAGCCTGCATAATACACTTTTTCTTTTCAACCATTGGATGTGATTTTTCAATCCTCTGTGTATCCTCATCAAGAGAGATCTCTTCCAAGCGCCTAGCTAAGGGTTGTTCGTACTGGCAACCTCTACTGGTTTTAATTCTAGACACGTTATCAGGGACTAATTTAGAACTTAGAAGCTCATAGCTACAGTAGCAGAGCTGAGAAACACGGGCCTAGAGCACTATATGGCAGTAATCTTAGTAATAATATACATGCTGCACAGGGGTGTCACACCAAATTCTGGGCCCTGGGTACAAGGATTCACTGTGCTGGGCCCCCCATGAATGTTCTTCATAGGGGGAGGGGGTTTAACCCATTTAGACTGGGAACGCATCATTACACGTTATTTTGTGCTTTAACTTTAACTATTGAAAAATAGCAGATATACAAGCTCACAGCGCGGCACTCACGCAAGTCTTTGAATGTTTCAAATCCTTCTAAGGTTTTTTGAAAAACCTATGTTTTTATGTCAGTGGTGCTCCACTCTAACCTAACGCGGACAGTTTAGTGTAGGCAGATGGGCGGACGCGGCGAGTCTCTCCGCAAGTCTCCGATCAATAGCATGTGTTCTCCTCCCCCCCACCCCCCTCTGCTCCTCTGCTCAGCGCAGAGAACGCTGCTGCGTCATGACGTCAACACATTCGGTGCGACGTTCTCTGCACTCTGATTGGTTAGGGAAATTCTACACTTCTACACTTCCTCCAACAGTGATCATAGCGCGATCGCCCAGGCTTCTTTTTCTTCCGATCGCCCAAAGAAGCCTGGGTTTTCGAGGCTAGTGGTGCTCAAAACCTTTTCATGTGAAGGACCCCCAAAATGATATGTATTTGGCCACGGACCCCCCCCCCCCCCCCCCCCATCTCAAAATATTTAGTTCCAGCAGGGATCCCCCAGAAGCAAGATTTGAGTTACAAATGTTCGCTTAAAAATACATATATTCAAAGATTTGCACAACATTTTCACAACTTTCAAAAATAGCAGATCTACAATCTCGCAGCGGAGCTTGTATAGCTATTTTTCAGTAGCTAATGTATAAAAATAATGAAGGCCCCTCCACCTTGGGCCCTAGTAACTCAGTCCCACTCCCCCCACCCCTTGTGACACCCCTGTATGCTGCTGAGAGAACATTTTCTTGAACCTCTGGAAAAAAGAAGGGTGGCAGCAGATCTCTCGAGTGCCAATTAGCCCTGTGATCTTCTCAGATCTGAAGGCCTATCCAATGCTAACGCACGGACTGAATAGCAACCACGGTTATGCAAACCCAGGGGGGGGGGGGGGGGGGGGGGGAGTGCTGCACATGAAATTGCAAGTTTAAGTAAGGTCAAAAACAACTGCTGCTCACTGCAGTAATGCTCTCTGCACTTGTGAGGTTGCCTGTTATTTGTCTTTGCCACTTAATATCGCTGAAGCATGCTGTACAACCTGACGGTAATGTTTTTTGGCATTTACGGTCTTTGACATTATAAACAAAAACATCTCAAAGAAGGATGTGCTGCAGAACAGAACAGAAGAAAAAAATCTCTTGGGGGAAAAAATAGCAAGCTTTGATATACTGTATCTGTCAGAGATTTTTGAATGCTGATCCAAACAACTTGTATAATGGATGTTTTCAGGCGTACAAAGGTGTGGAGAAAGATACAAAAAGGAAATGTGGATCGCTTGTCTGGTGGTTCAGAAAAACAATAAAACAAGACAGGGTCCAAAACCGATGCAGCACCCACATGGATCTTTGAAATCATACGGACGATGCCGTTAGTCTTGCCCAAATATGGACAGAGGGACATCGGCGGGCGTCTATTTTTATACGTTATGCATGATTTGATTGGTAGCAGCCTACAATAAGAGATGATGACTAATTAAATTGCATTTGCGTGCACCTTTGATTCCATGGAGATATAGTTTGATGCCTTCTCCCGAGTGGTTGAACTGACAGCTGGCATGCATGCGTATCTTACCGTTTTTCTGCCTTGTTTTACGCTGCAGTAATCCGAGCCTGGGTCAGCCTATGATCATCGCGCTGCACTTCATGCTGTTCTCTTCTAATCAGTATGGGTCCTCTCGGATCCACACACATAATTATACACATAATTATAAACAGACCCGGGATCCAAGCAAGGTAAAATAATTTGAACTCGACCCGGAAACCGAGAGATCTTGATAAAACATGGACCCGGACGGGTCTTGGGTATGCGGTTGGTGTTGGGTATAGTATTTTCGTGGACCCGTAAAGAACTTTACTGTAGACTTATAATTACAGTCAGTCAGCTCCAAATTTGGGCAAGGTTTCAGCCCCATCCGAGCACCTCTGACTTCCGTTATGAACTTGAAAACCAGCTGAAATGAAAAGTATGTGGAGCTATAATTAACAATAGATTATATATATTTTTGTTGTTTAAAGTCCCATCTTAATTACTCAGTTTTAATCTTAAAGGTGATACACCATGAAATTTCACTTTTCCTATTTTAAAACCTTTTTTTGGGGTCCCACTATTACCTTCTATCCTCACAAAGTCCCTTTTCTGACCGTTTGTGTCTTTCTCTGGTTTTGAGAAGGCGAAGGTTAAAAGTATCCCACGGGTTCTCAAAACAGGCTGTCCAGATTTGCTGCCGATTGTGACGTCATCTGCCGATTGTGACGTCATCATAAAAAAAAAAAAAAAAACTTTAAAAAAAAAAATCTTTTTTCAAAAAAACTTTTTTTTTTCAAAAAGTTCAGGCCAGAGGTGGTACTGCAGCTGAAATGCCATTCAAAAATGAGAGAGGCTCTCTATTCAGGAGTGGTAATTTAGCCTCAAACCTTTTGAAAAACGTTTTTGGGACATAAACAATATGACATAAATACTTTTTAAATGCATGGTGTATCACCTTTAAACAGTCCACTAAAATACGTATCTGAAAACATTTGAGGCGTGCTTTGGCACTGCCTCCCTCTCTGGCAGTGCATGAGTGCAGACAGCAGAAGGGATCCCATCGCTGAGGGAACGGTAGGGTTGGCAGTGATTGGCCGAGACACAACCAGCCTCTGTTTTACTAGCAGATGCCACAATAAAGGTAGCACAAAAAGCCATTGCAGTTGGACACTAAAATATTATTTCAAAATAATATAAAACATGTGACTTACAGGGTGCCCGCTGGCCTAGCGGTCCAGGCCTATATACCACATAATAGGCTATTTGCAGTCAGACAGTGCGTCGTGGGTTTGAATCCCGTTCCGGCGACCTTTGCTGCGTGTCACCCCCATTTCTCTCTCCCTGTTTCCTGTCTATCTCCGCTATCCCCTATCAATAAAGGCAGAAAAAGCCCCCCCCCCCCCCCAAAAAAAAAAAAAGATTAAAAAATTTATAATAATATAAAACATGTGAATTACTATTGGCTTATACTGACAGACAGTGTGCACAAGACATCTGGCGCTGGTTGGTCCAGCGGTTTGAGAAATCAGATCCAGACAGACAGCCAGACAATATAGCCCCCCCAAAAAAGAAGAATTGTGTGTCATACTACATTTAGATCACACAACAACACGTGTGGTATGAGGTTTCAACTTCATTACCCCTGCAAATACCACTTTTCTGCTTGGGCGCGCTTCTTCATTTAGCCTCAAAAATGGGATTTATTTCGTATAGTGTTCCACCTCCCTCTCCTCAAGAGCCCAACTGGCGCCCGTGATAAACTTCCACCTCCTGAAATGTGAGCTTGTTCATGCTATGCACACACGCGACCTACTTTGTGCATCGCCAACATATATCCACATGGTCCAAATCTGACACAGAAATCCCATTAAGATGATCAAATGCGGCACAAGAAATACACGGTATGAATTACATTATACCTCTGCGGAGCACAGACCCCAATATGATATCCTAACCAGCGGGCATGCCCCGTAGATGGATAGGCAATTTAAAAAACACAGCGGTTGGTAAAGTTATATAATTTTTCGGCATCCCAAATTAAAATAGGGTGCTAATATTGTAGTCCTTCATACAGAGTAAACTAGAGTCTACTCTACACAGTAAAAAAGAGTCTACACAACGTGATCAAATGGACCTGTAAGGATCCATTTGTTAACATTGTGTACACACTCTCAGTTAAATTAACGCCTAGGATTTTATTGTGTACTTGCATAAGCCTTTTACTTTGTGCTCTCTCGCTCTCTCTCTCTCTCTCTCTTACCCTGAGCTGTCAGGGCGGTGATCAAAACATTACATTTCACTCTGCTCTCTTCTTAAAAGCAGTCGGCTGGGTTATTTGTTGTCTCTACCCTGGATGTGGTTTGGTGCGTCTGCTAATTAAGGAATAGCATCCTGTGTGTTGGTGTGCGTGCGCGTGTGCGTGTGTGTATATGGTCTCTGTCTGGCCAGACCAGACTGTCGCACAAGACCAGTGAAAATAGCAGATCTACAAGCACACAACGCCTTGCGCCGCAAGGCGTTGTGTGCTTGTAGATCGGCTATTTTCACAATTTTAAATCATTTTTCAAATGATAAATACAAAACGGAACGGTTTTGGACATTCATGGTTTCCACCCGACAAGGACGATTATGCTATACAGTATTCATGTTTTGCATGCATGTGCACATATTCAACTCCACGTGGGTGCCCGTGTGTTTACAATTGCACGATGACATCAAGGTCAGCACAGCCGCTAGCAAAAAGGGTGTGTGTGGGTGTGCAACTGTGCATACGTATACTTGTGAGTGTTGCGTGCGTGCCCGCCAACAGAAGCACGACACTCTCAGCGGCACAGACACAGTCACAGTAACTATTCTTCCCGCTGTCGACAATGTCAATCCACGTCTCCTCTCGTACCGGGTGCAGAGTGAGGTGGTGATATTGGAAGTAATGTGCTTCAATGTTTGCCGTTGGCAGAAGGAGAGAGAGAGAGAGATAGATGAGGCTTTCGATATTGATATGAATGAATCACTAGCCTACAGGGTGAAACATGATAGATGGACAGCAAGGACAGCCTCACTCTGTGCTGTGATTGTCAGAGACTGATTGACGGTTTTGCGCGCGCACACACGCACGCACGCACGCACACACACACACACACACACACACACACACACACACACACACACACACACACACACACACACACACACACACACACACACACACACACACACACACACACACACACACACACACACACACACACACACACACACACCTTTTCATCAACGAGCGGTACGAAATGCACAATGCCAGTGGGAGCCGTCAATAAATCTCGCCATAATAACTCATTTGCGGTTGACCTCAACTATAAAAAATAAATCTATACTGAGGGTGAGAGAGAGAGACGTGCAGTCCTCCTAGCCTGTGCTGCAACCTTACTCAAACAATCCGTGGTGTTGATGAACGTTTTGGTTGCTTTTGTGTGGAATAACACTTTAGATCAGGGGTCTTCAACTTAGAAGCGGGGACCCCATCAAACTTAGATTCCGTATAGTTCCATCGTTTGACAGCACAATCATCAGTGTATTTTGGATTCATGTCAATTTGTGTTTTCATATATTTAACCACTTGAACTGTCAATACTTAATAAACTTGACCTTTCACTCTGTACTTAGTCTGATCTTTTTCCCGAATCGTAGCCCATGTATCGGATACGTATCAAATCGCCTTGTAAGGGATGGATACACACCCCTAATAATTATACACATAATTATAAACAGACCCGGGATCCAAGCAAGGTAAAATAATTTGAACCGACCCGGGCCCGAGAGACCTTGATGAAACATGGACCCGGACGGGTCTTGGGTATGCGGTTGGTGTTGGGTATAGTATTTTCGTGGACCCGTAAAGAACTTTACTGTAGACAGAACTAGCAGCTTTTATAATTAGTCAGTCAGCTCCAAATTTGGGCACGGTTTCAGACCCATCCGAGCAACTCTGACTTATGAACTTGAAAACCAGTTGAAATTAAAAGTATGCAGAGCTATAATTAACGATAGATTTTTTTATTTTTTTTTAGTTGAAAGTCCCGTCTTAATTACTCAGTTTTAAACTTAAACAGTCCACTAAAATACGTATCTGAAAACATTTGAGGCGTGCTTTGGCACTGCCTCCCTCTCTGGCAGTGCATGAGTGCAGACAGCAGAAGGGATCCCATCGCTGAGGGAACGGTAGGGTTGGCAGTGATTGGCCGAGACACAACCAGCCTCTGTTTTTTTTGTTTTTTGTTCTCAGAATATGGATGCGAGGGTTCAAGTGGTTAATATAAAAAAGGAGAAAAAAGTTTCTATCACACAAAGATTTGGAGGCCCCCCCTGCAGTAACTCTGAGGACCCCCTAGGGGTCCCGGACACCCTGTTGAAGACCCCTGCTGCTTTAGATGCTGATGGTGCCCAATAGGTTTCTTCTAAGACAGCTGTGGTCGATCATAAAGTGGCAGTAAGTTTGTGTGCTGCTGTTGGAGTAGCGCTGAGGTGAGCGCAATGTCATTTCTAGAGGCCACAACGCAGTGTTTCAGATAGATCTAAAGATACGAGACGAACGTACCATGTTTGGTTAAATGTGTCCTTTCGCTCAGAATCCAGGCCATTTGTTCTGCTTGCCTATAGCAGCATTGGTACAGTAGTAACCCACAAACACTATTTTAGTGTTTAATATACTTGTGAGGACTACTGTTCATTTTGTCGACTAAGACTAAGACTAAAAGAGTACAATATTTTGATATGTTGTCGATAAGACTAGACTAGACTAAAACAATTTCAGAAGACTAAGACTATTATTTATGTTATTCAAAAGACTAAGACTAAATCTAAGTCTTAAGCCCTTTGCACACAGGACAGTTGCGTTTTTTGCGTTTGCGGCATGAATAAAACGCATTGGATTTGGTGTGCAAGGCTGTGCGGAATCGCCGCTGCGGATCCAAAAAGGAGTCATAAAAGGAGTGATGAGTTTTTTACCGCATGCGACAAGACGCACGAATCGAACTGGGTTCGATCGAGAAAAAAACGCACGGCGGCAGCCACTCGTCGCACGGCTAATTCGGAGCCGGTGTGCATGAGGTCATAGAGAATCATTGTTTTCTTTTAAAAAAATTATATTGTCCGTTTTATCCGTGCGGTTAAACGCGCCTGTGTGCAAAAGGGCTTAAGACTAATGGCTGTAAAAAAAAATAACACTGGTATGTAACTGCAATGAAATTGAATCCAAATACATCTTTTATGTATGGTTTAGTTTGACCAAGTAACAGGCAGTAGAAGACAATGACTTGTTCAGAGTTATGTGGTTATGTTTAGCCCAAAAGACTAAGCCTAAAAGACGGAGACTAAAAGACTAAGGCCAATCCCAAAAGACTAAGACAAAAACGTGTGATCTGGGCAGCTTGCCCCAGGAAATGTCAATCTCAATAGGAAACAACGGTACATTATACTGTATCCGACATGTTATTTATTTCCCTCAACGCCCCACCAAGGTCATATCAAGACAAAAGAAGAAAAGGGGAACGAGACAGAAAAACAAGGACAGAATAATTGTCAGTGAGTTCCAAGGTTTTACTTATAAAGAACTCTTAAAATCATTCCATGATTGGGCTCAGCAATAGAAATAAAACTGCTCTGTACCCAACTGTCGACTCGCTGCAGGTCTCCAACCAGAGGTCAGTCACCCATTTGCAGATTCAGTGAATGAATTAATATTATTCAGGGCAGTATGACCCAACTTCACCCAAGTGAATGATAGGCATAATTCTAACCCCAACTCATACATTGAACTTCTAAATGCCTAGTCTGGTAGGATTCACCTTGAAACATGGGCTGCATATTGTTGTAGTGTTTTTGGTTGGTTTCTATTCTGAATGTTTTGAAGGTTTGCACAGGGCTCTACTTCCTGTATTGTCCCAGCTCAGATTCTGAGCCTGGGACAACTTCCTGCCCAGGAATATCATAGTTTTGGCCCAGAGGTTCTTCTCGCCCCCCTAGTGGCGAAAAAAAGAACCTCTGGGAACTCAGATTGCTAAATGCCTAATCCCAACCATAAATCCAACCTGAAAAACCTTGTTTTCCTCTTGCAAGGACTCTATTCCTCTCAAATTCTACTAGACGTTGGTCCAGCGGCGTAGCCACGGGTGGGCTTGACTAGGCCTATAGGCCCACCCATTTATTTTTTGTGCCCACCCAAAAATAACTCAAACATTCGCGGCGCGGTGCGGCGATGTGCGGCTATCTAGGAAGCAAAGAAAGACGCCACCGTTTGATTTGATCATAGCTTAGTCAATTATGAAGTGATTTTTAGTATTTTTGCCCCTGTAAATATTTAAATGTTCGCTATTTTAAAATAGCAGATGTACAAGCTCACGTCTGTGCCCACGCACATTGTGCCACACACACACACACACACACACACACACACACACACACACACACACACACACACACACACACACACACACACACACACACACACACACACACACACACACACACACACACACACACACACCCGAGATCAGCCCTTTTAACCTTGTCATTCGTCACTGGAAAACTCTAATTTAGTTCGCTCCACACAATTTGCCTTCCTGTGCCATCCCTCTCTAGTATATCTTGACATTTTTCATCTTTCGCCCACCCCGTGCGCGCGTTCTGAGCGTCTGCCAGTGCACGCGCAAGCGAGACTGCACACACAGGCAAAAACCTTGTTAAAAGATATGTATGGTATAAATCAAGTGTCAGTGCTTGTGCACACAGGGCCAAATCGAGTGGAAGGGGCTCGGAAGAATTGAGTTACACCACTATTAATCCAGTTAGAAACTTTCCACGTCAGTGACTTTGTTCATTAACAGCCTTCAAACGAACTCCCTCAAGTCTATTAGCCCAACATGTCAAATGGAGTCATTTAAAGCCAGCCCCATGTGTCCTAATGGACAGGGATGTGCAGAGAATGTTAGAGAGGCAGGGGCTGAAATTTCTAAAAGGGCCTTTTGGCGGAAATGTCGAAAATAGCAGACCTCCAAGCTCACAACGCGTCGCAGTTGTGAGCTTGGAGGTCGGCTATTTTCGGTGCTTGATACAAGACTGAACTATAGCATAATCAAGTCAATACAATGTGGCGTAACGGCATGGATTTCTACACAGAAGTAACCAACTTTGAGTGAAATTCTCACACTGTATCATACCAAATTTTAACATCAGCATATTTTTCCCTTCTCTCTCTCTCTCTCTCTCTCTCTCTCTCTCCCTTTCCACTGGTAAATATAAGTTGGAGGAGTTGTTTCCATGACAACTGAGCTTGTGCCATGGTTGCGCGGCAGAATAAATATGAGCCCTGGCCAGCAGAAACCATTTGAGAAGAAGAAACTCGCTATCCGAGGCTCGCTTGTCTCGTCTTCATCCTCCCCCGGCCCGTTCCCACAACCACCTGCTTTAGCGGCTAATAAATTACCTGATAGATTGACGTCCCCCCCTCCCCTCCCCTCCCCTCCCGTCCCTCCATCCATCCTCCCCCCTCACTCCCCTCATGACAGCGCCCCCGTCTCTCTCTCTCTCTCTCCAAACGAGCTTACATATCCTCCGCCCACACCGTCTCTCTTTATCACAACGTTCCTCCCCGCCAACGCTGGCAACGGCACCTTCCAATACTGCTTGTTCATCATCTCTCCCTCCATTTCTCCCACCATCTTTTACTCCCACCGCTCACCGCGCGCCCCCGCGGCGCTCTCCTCAGCGCAGGACCCGCGGCGCTGATGTGTTTCTCTCCCCATGGCTATACCGGCTCCCCGGGTTCCCGCTGAGATCCCCTCCTCGTCACAAAACAGTGGCCCGTGGGGGTGGGCGGCGGGGGGGCCCAGTCTGGGAACCTTGGCTCCCCCACTCTAAACTAATCTTGTGTGTAACACGGTGTGTGCATTCTCCTTCACCTTCTATCACAGGGGTGTCGCACCAAACTCTGGGCCCTGGGTACAGGGATTCACTCACATTTTGTGCTTTAACTATTGAAAAATAGCAGATATAAAAGCTTGAAAAATCGTGAAAATTTGTGCATGTCTTTGAATATTTGAATTTGAAAAACATATGTTTCTATGTCAGTGGTGCTCAAACATTTTCATGTGAAGGACCCCCAAAATGATATGTATTTGGCCACGGAACCCCATCTCAAAATATTTAGTTCCAGGGACCCCCCCAGAAGCAACATTTGAGTTGCTTAAAAAATACATATATTCAAAGATTTGCACACATTTTCATGACTTTTCAAAAATAGCAGATCTACAAGCTTGCCGTGAACTTGTATATCTGCTATTTTTTAATAGCTAAAGTATAGAATAATAAGCCCCCCCCCTCCCTCCTTGGGCCCTAGTAACTCAGTCCCACTCCCCCCCCCCCCCCACCCCCCCTTGTGACGCCCCTGTTTTATCATACTGGATGCACAAAGAGGCAGTGCCTGCCCGCCCGCCTGCCTGCGCTAATGCAGTCATTTATTCATGCGGTGCGACGCTTGTGTTTAACATGGGGACGTTTCTAAAGATGACAACTGGAATTTGGCACTTGTGCACCGTGCAGTAGGCTGTACTGTACACTGTCTGCTTAAAGGAAAGAGCGAGGTGGATGACATGTGTGCTTTTTTGGGGGGTTGTTTTTTATAGCCTTCATTTAATCAGGGTAAAACCACATTGAGATTTTCGTTTCTTTTTTAAATGGGGCCCTGGCCAAGAAGGCAGCATACATATAGTTAAACCTCTTGAACCAATAGGTCCCTATATTCTGAAAATTAAATTAACTGATGATGGTTTTCATTTTAACCCCTGCTTCGCCTTAGTCATTATGCAAATTAGTTCCTCCCACACACATTTCTGTGTGTAAAACAAAGTGCATTTCTATAGTGCCTTTATCTAAGGTACTTTACATAGATTGTGCAAATACAATTACCCATTCACACACCAACATTCATACACCGATGGCAGAGGAAACCATGCAAGGCACCAACTAGGGGTTCAGAGTTTTGCTCAGGGACTCTTCGACACTAACTCTGGGGGAGCCCGGGATCGAACTGGGAACCCTTCGGGAACCCTCTGTGTTCTAAAGCCTCTATCATAGTAGGCACCGCGGTGATAAGCTATCCACCGCGGTGTAGTCTTTTTAAGTCATAAAACTACAACATTACGTCATTACTCGCGGTGAAGAGCTATCCGCCGCGAACCCCGACACATCTCTTTTGTTTTTACTTTCAGACAGATCGGCCCATCACCCCGTTCACTACTTGGTCGATCTAGACCAGTCAGTCACAGTGATAGGACTTCACCGTGACTGGAGGCCATCATAGTCACTCACTGACTATGATGGCCTCGACTTGTTTTCTCACTTTAGGTGGATAGCTTTACATCTAAAATTTGCGGTGATAGGCTCTTCACCGCAGACTCTGAAAAGGGCTTAAGACAGCCACTCTACCCCTGAGCCACCGCCGCCCCATGTTGTCACTGCGGTCGTACACTCCTGGCTCACCTGCCAGTGAGGAGCCCCTAGCGGGAGGATGCAGCGCCTCCGTCCCACTCCTCCCACCCAACACTCCCTGCTGACAGGGACATTCCAAGATCAAAGCTGAAAGCAAGTTTCCCAAATTCAGTTTTCCCAGAGGGAACATGATATCGTCACTGTCTGGCCAAAACCTCTTAACTCCATTTTTGAGGTTTTCGATTTTTTGGCATACATCAGGGCTATTGAACACCCTTTACATCTGAGTGTTGGTTAAAATAATATTGAACCAATGGAAAGTAGTAAAACGTGCTTGGGACAAAACCTCTTAACTCCACACTTTCTGCCAAACCAGCTAACTCCACCCGATTGGCCCTCTCTTTTTTTCATAAGTATGTGCTATTAACACCTTGACGTCCGAAATAGAATGGTGGTTGGTAGATTAGCCGTGACATTTCTATTATTGTATTGTGATCTGAGACATAATATTATGTTTATAAACATGACCCCGCAGCCCCTCCATCTTGAACAGCGCCGCTGTTTTTTCTTTTTTTTTTTTCCCCAGGCCAGTAACTCACCATGATTTTCTCGATTTCCGTTGGGATAGAATGGGGGTTTTGGCCGATCGTCGATGTCCCCGTGCGTTTCGCGTGCGCGATCCTTTCACGTAAATGTCCCCGCAAATAGTCCATGTGTGACTGAAGAACAGAACTGAAAAGTTTCGCTAGCATAGCCCCAAGCATGGCTGCTGTAGGAGCTCGAGTGTGCAGACAGCAAACGGATGGCTGGGAGTAGCCTTGGAGAAGGAGAGGCGCTGACGTCACCTCTGCTTCATGCACGGTCTGCATGAGCTATCAGTGCACGAGTGGTGACTAGGGAAGGTTAGACGATCGCCGATTTTCGGATCAAAAGCTTTTATTCCGGTTTTAAAGACAAAGTCCGGGAATGTACGGCGTGGCTGAGAGTCCCTGGGGGGATGTGCGATATAGTACGGTTTTAACATTAAGGGGCTCCCCGTGGCTTAGAAGGTGTTAAACACCCTTTACGTCTGTGAATGGTTAAAATAATATTTAACCAATGAAAAGTAGTAAAAAGCCCTTCAGTCAAAACCTCCTAACTCCTCTTGAGCTAATTTTCCCGAAAATGAACATTTTGGAGTTGGGAGGTTTCGGCCCACAAGCAGAGATATAAGACAACATGTTGTGATTATGTGCACATTTTAGGACAGGGTTAGTGGAAAAGAAAAAGAGGGAATTATTGAATGCTAACGCCGCGTTCCAGACAAAATGGTAACGGAACCCATTAGCTGTTTTGAAAAGCTCCAAATAGACCATTTTCAATGCCAGTAAGTAACATTCTTGACCTACTTATTTGTGAATCGCACACCTTCCATGCCCTGCTTGATAATGAGCAGCATAAAATAAATACACGATCACACACCCTGTGTGCCTGCCTGTCACTCTGATATGCAACAAACACATCAGGTACCTTTCTCAATCACGGTTAATGACGAATAATTTATTTGGCTCCGACTAATGAGAGCGTTATCAATCCATTATGTCTCATGTAGCGGAGGGAGTGTGCTCGCTTCTGCCAAAATGCGTGTGAAGAGAGAGTGCGAGGGAGGACGAAACGCACATGATTCATCGCAAGCTAGCTCTTCATCAGAACAGAGGAAGAGGAAGGCTGACGTAATCGCTCACGGCCAGCTGCTTTCGCGGATCGTATATATTGCGGTCCATGTGCATTTTCATCTTACCATCTTACTATTTTCTTTTTCTTTACTCTTTGTGCCCGTGGGATAAAAAGAGGCTTCTTTGTCTGGACCAAGAAAGGACTTTTCGTCCTATATTAATAAGTTGTGGTCATAAGAACCAGGCTCTCGGCCAGAGACCGGCTCCGCGTAAAAGATTAATTAAAAACTGAAAAAGACCTTTGTTTTCAGCGTCCAGAAATGATTCGGTACGAAGGTTCTGGGAAATGCTCAAGAACACGGCCCGCAGGAAGGCGTACATGTGATTAACCCATTTAGGCCTAGAATAATTTAATTTAAAGATTTTTTTTTTTAAATCTTTGAATATATATTTCCAAATATTTGCTTCTGGGTGGTCCCTGGAACTAAATATTTTGAGATGGAGGTCAGTGGCAAAATGCATGTCATTTTGGGGGTCCTTGACATGAAAACATTTGAGAACCACTGATTTGGAAGAAGGATTTTGAAGACATTTATATAATAGGGTCAAAAATAGTCAAAGACTTGCACAAATGTTCACTATTAAAAAAATAGCAGATCTACAAGCTCTTAGCTGAGTTTGTTATATCTGCTATTTTTTAATACTTAAAGCATTAAATAATGGTTAAAGTACGTGGTTCAAATCTAAAGTGACACAGATTTGCGGTCAGACCTAAAATGGCTGAGAATATTAGAACTTTTAACAGCTGGCTTAAAAACTGACCACATCACACAACCGTGGGTCCCAAGTTGTGTCAGTTGTCCAGGTCAGAGTACTGCTGTGTGTATCTCAAAGAGCAACCACAACTCCCCCTTGAGTTGTGGTCGCTATTGACCCCCGGGCGTATAGATCACATAATAGAGTGTAGGTCATTACAGTACTTTGCAAAGTCTATCAGTGTGTGTTTATGTGTGTGTGTGTGTGTGTGTGTGTGTGTGTGGGGGGGGGGGGGGGGGGGTACGCGGGCCCCACATTGCGTGCACGGAAGCGTCCTGACTCCTCCAACATAATTTATAATTAATGACGGAGCCAGCTGTTCCTTAGTTCCAGCCGTTTGGGCCGTGTGCGCCCAGGCAGAGGGGTTTGTGGGTTGTTTGCCGCAGGACGGATGTTGTTGTTTGGTGTGTAAACATCTGCAGCGGTCCGTGTGGATGAGCAATGCACCGTCAGATACGCTCTGACCTGCTTCCTCTCCCTTCCCATACAGCTTCTCACCTCCGCCATCGCTAATGAGCGCCCTGGCATGTCTTGTGCTAACAGCACATCGCACACTGCAGCGATTCTCAACCTTTTACATTGGAAGGACCGCCAGTTTGATATTGCATTAGGCCATGGGATCCGATTTGATACAAAATAATAATAATAATGTATATGTTTTGGTTAAAAAAAATGTTTGTTAAAAGGTTAAAGCACTATATTCTGATAGTAATCAGTTACTATAAAAACCTCCACCGGCTGTCTGTCAGTCTGTCCGTCACGTCACATCACATCACACTTTTGGCCCTACTCTTATCTACGGCACTCTTATCTCCAGCAACCTCCATCCCCTTTCTCACATGCCCCTCTTCAAGCGCCACCATGGGGTTGTGTATACATGCGACTTGACAGTCGCTTGATTCGCTTATCTCCCGATTAGGGAGTCTTAAGCCTCGATCAGAGTCGGCTCCGCGGTGGAAGGCTATCCACCGCGGTGTAGTCTTTTTGAGTCATGAAACTACAACGTTACGTCATTTCATCGGTGAAGAGCTTTCCACCGCAAGTCCCGACACATCTCTCTGTTTTTACTATCAGACAGGTCGGCTCTTCACCCCGTTCACTGACTGGTCGATCTAGACCAGTCAGTCACGGGGAATAGGACTCCACCGTGACGGACTATGATGGCCTTCACTTATTTTCTGACTTTCCACCTCAAATTTGTAATGGATAGCTCTTCACCGCAGACTCTGATCGAGGCTTTACTGGTTGTTATAGCGTTTGTTCTGTAACAAGGGTCTCCCCGCCTCTCCAGCTCTTTAATAAACAGGGAAATGTTCAGCTTAAAATGTAGACTGTTCCAGTTCTAATTTTACCTGCTCGTTTCTTGGTGTCCCCACTTCCAATTTCACTTGTTTAATCAGTATGCTGTGCTAGTTCTCTTTCCTGATGGAAAATGGTATCTTGACCTGAAAATGCAAGTTCTGTTTACTAAAGAGCTTGAGAGACAGGAAGACTCCCATTAATGAACAAACACTCTATATCAAGGACTAGCATAATATTTAATGCTTCTTTTAACAACAAAAAATATCACTTACCCTAAATTCATTTCTAGGATCCTAGGAATGTGTGGGCCCCACCAGGGGCATACTGATTGTACCAGATATTGGGAATCCTCGTAAGAGCTACTACTGTATGCCTTATTTGTTTCACCTGTTCGATCCCAAATGGGAAACCACACGTGACAGCCACCACTGTACGATGTATGTACTAAATGGACATCATTTGAATATGGTCACTTGGGGAGGGGAGGCTGCTGCATGAGTTAGAGTGAGTTTTAGAGAATTCAGAAAGGTGTCCTGTGCACTTTCACCTTGTGCCATACTTGGGGAATCGCCAGTCAGCTGTGTTGATATGGCATTAAGTACAGGGCCTTCAATCTTGACATGTGGATTTGTAAAAAGAAGAGACAGCATAAAGAGGGTACAAAACTCAACATAACCACTTAAACCCCATACTTAGTTGAGTCACCCAGGTTTCTATACTAGGACCCCTACTGTTTTAGCTCAACACTAAATATCTTTGCCAAAACAAAGTAATTATTTACAAGCTCACAATGTGTTGCATGAACACGATGCATTGTGAGCTTGTAGATTTGCCATTTCGGCTGAATGTTGAAATCAAGAGCTTCAAAGGCCACATGGTAGTAATACATTAATGAATGAATTAACAATGTAGGCATTTAGCAGACACTTCATCCAAAGGCACTAAAGTAAGCCAAGATAAAACACATACATCAAATGCAATGCATTGCCTCAGTAATCCAGGATCATAGGTAAACCAAGAACCTAGTATCAGTCTAAAAAATATAATATCAAAACTACAGGATGCCGGTTCAACAAATGCCAGAACGGAGCAGTGTTGCCGTAGTCTTGGGTCGCGCGCCCCCGACGACCCATGTCTTTTCTGAGCCGGGGTCTCGCACCCCCCCCCCAAGTTCACACCTCGACAACTGTTTTAACAAAGAAACAAGCCTATATGCATATCAATAGACCTGTATAGTAGGTGTTGAGCGACGTTCACGACCCCCCAAACATTGAATCACCATTGCACCACTGGAAGGGAGTGTGGGACATGTGGAGTGTTGTCGAAGATGTTTTAGGGAAGCGCAAGGGGTTGTAGGGTTGGGCCAGACTTTGAAGATATGGGGTAGGCATACATTTGGTCACTTTGTAGGCCAACATCAGTGTTGTGTACTCTGTGCGGGATGTAACTGGGAGCCAATGGAGGGAGTGGAGAAGGGGGAGACATGTGAAAAACTGGTTGAAGAGCAAGCATGCTGCGGCATTCTGGATCATTTGGAGGAGCTTAAGTGCACATGCTGGGAGGCCAGTAAGGAGCGAAATACAGTAGTCAAGGTGTTGTACTAGAGACTGAGGTCTGGATAAGGGTCTGGGTCTGATCCTTCAAATGTTATAGTGTAAACCTACTGTACATGACTGCTGAAATTAATCACTATCTGAACATTTTCTAGTTAATCTTTCTCTTCATATCTTTACAAATCTGTATAGTATATTTGGGACAGCAGTGGCCTAAAGATTAAAGGAGTCTGTTGTCTATGTGCAGTAGGGCATTCACGAATAGTGATTTTTAGTACTCGAATTATTCAACCTCAAAGTATTTGAATAGTCGAATATTTGACAGGACTGGCCAAACTGTCAAATATTAAGTAAGCAAGAGGCGAGGCATTGTGAGCATGTAGATCTGCTATTTTCACATATTTATCTGCGGAACCGAGTCACATTAAATGTAATACCTACAATTCCAAGTGCTTGTCAGGGTGGGGGTCCCCAGTTCAAGTATGTTTATTTTGGGGGTCACGGCCTAAAAAGGTTTGAGAACCCCTGATTAACAAATTCATCCACCAGGGGCATTGACAACTCATTCTTATGACTTCCTATCTAGCCAAGCTTTATATATATATATATATATATATATATATGAGAAAACAATAAAAAAATTAAAATAAGCAAATATTCGACTCAAGTGAACAACGTCGAATAGTGACTTTGATATTCGAATATTTGAATATTTGGTGAATGCCCTAATGTGCAGGGCATTGCTGAAAACGAGCACATGTGCTCAGCTACAACCCTGCATGTGTAAATAAATAACCCAAAAACAAAACAGGTATATATATGGACACCTTCTGGTTGACAGGCAACCCTGCCTGAAGCCCATAAGCCCAATATCTCCCTTGGACAAGCGGGTATTCCCTCTTGCATGAGCGGTGGATGTTTGTTTTTCCCATGGTGGGTGTTACAGTTGGCCAATTAGCGCTCTCCATCGAGGATGTTCAACTTACAGATTGCAGCTTTAAGCATATGGCTAATTGACCTGGTACCAATTCATGTGATTCGCGCGGTTAACACAATGTGTTACGTGACGTGACACTGAACAGGTTTGCCTCTTGGCGGAAATTCTGGAAATAATCTCAGCATGCTCAGCAAGGCTTTTTATCTTTTACCTGTAGGGCACTGTTTTTCCTATCTACAGTATGAACACAAACAAGACAGCGACGGTACAAACAATATTTCAATATTAAATATAAACATTTCTATCTGATCGCGTCAAACCTCCTGACAATGCATTGTACAAACTAGCAATAACATTGTTTAATTTTTTATTTTTATAAACAATTATGGCACAACAAGCCTCTACAAGCTACAGCCCTGCTGTATGTGTTTCAAGGGCAGAGAATGGCACCCACTTTGACAAGATAACAGTGAGACAATTAGCACTGACTGTTATGGACACTTTATTTGGTTTTACGTCCAATTACTCTGTATTGTTGATGCTTTTTATTTCTTTGCTTTGTTTGCATTATTTTTGACTGTACACGACAATACTTTTTCTTTTTCATACTTGTACCTGTAACTTTGTAACCTTAAGTGCTGTGATTTTCCCTTGTGGGATATTGCGACCGTCGGTCGCATTTAGTATGAAAACCTGCAGATCATGTCCGTCCATCCGTGTGTCACGCCTCATGTCCATATATGGCCAAAATCCCTGATGTCATCAATATTAAGCCCATATCTGGGAATGCTGTCACACTCTGCCCTGAGTGAGAGTAGTGTTTGGCCAAACGGCACTTGATTTAAACCTCCAAAATACTATACATAGCCTAATAATACTAATATATGGACATATTGTGTCAGTCCCTGTTGTTTCAGTGCGACGGCCTCTTCTCGCCCTTACTGGTTGTATCACTGGATGAACATGGAACAACACTGTTACACATTCCGAGACACGAGTTTCAATTTCCTCACTATTATTCTTTCTCTCTCTCTCTCTCTTGTCTCCTACAGGGGTGACCACTGTGCTGACCATGACCACACTCAGTATCAGCGCCAGGAACTCCCTCCCCAAAGTGGCCTACGCCACGGCCATGGACTGGTTCATCGCCGTCTGCTATGCCTTCGTCTTCTCTGCGCTCATCGAGTTCGCCACAGTCAACTACTTCACCAAGAGGGGATACGCCTGGGACGGAAAGAGTGTAGTGCCAGAGAAGGTATGTCAAGCTATGTTAATCGTCAACTATGAATTATGTACAGACATAAAGCCCTCAAGCCCTATATGTACTTTGTCATAAGACGAATGGCTTGCAGATCTGCTATTTTCACTCATGATGACATGATCAAGAGTGGGACAGTAGGTTGAAAGTGGTTATGTAACTGTACCTCACGTATATACTGTACATACTGATATTTTCTAATACATGAACTTGCAATACGTTTAAAGTGACCAAACGTTCAGTATTTATTTATTTACTAAACACTTATGGTTCATTTCTATTATTCTAGTATAGGATACAGTATATAAAAGTGTATGAGAATGATGCCATTATATTTCAAAGAGGGTAATTCCCTCCCCGACTGGGACAGTTAGCACTTCCTTGTTGAGGGAACTAGACCAGGAAATATTTGTTGTCGCTTACTCATCTCACAGCAAATGAGATTCATGAGACATGACGTGAACATTAATAGTTTATTGTTTCTCTGGCTGCTCCGGCTTGTCTCTACACCGCAGTTAGCGACACACAACTGTGTCTCCAGCTGTTTTTTTAAATCAAAGAATTGATGGCTAAAGATTTGATTTGAGGCAAATGCTCGGTGGATCAGTGAATATTTCACTTTTTGCTATCCATATGAATAATGTGCAATTACAGCACAAAGCTATGCTGAATGCCACCACGTTTATAGTTTATGCTTTGTAAACTCAAAGACCCCGCAGTATGGTTTTCTCTTGATGTCGGAAAAAATAAACATCAGCATTTTCTTTTCTTATTCTTTTCTGACGGCAAGTAATACATCGTCGCTGTCGGGCAGAAACCTTGTATCTCCAAGTTTCAAATTATAATGTTTCATCACTGCTTCATCACAAGCACAAAACAAGTGAAATTAGCAGATCTACAAGCACACAACGCCTCCCGGTGCGAGGCGTTGTGTGCTTGTAGATCGGCTATTTTCACTGGTTTAGATCATTTTTAAAATGATAAATACAAAACGAACGATTTTGGACATACAAGGTTTTCACCCGACAACGACGAAATTCAGCCTCACAACCATGACCATTTCACATATTCTGCTCGAGCTTTGATGATGGCAAAATGCTGAACTTTTTATCCTTGTTACTTTTCCCAACCCCACCACCCCCCCAACGGGGAAAAAAAAATCTAAACAAAAACCCCAAAAAAACATCAGCAAAAGAAAAAGAAGGAATCTCTCCTGAAGAAGAACAACACGACGGCCTACCCGGCAGCCACAGCAACAGCCTTCGCGCCCAACATCGCCCGGGACCCTGGCCTTGCCACCATCGCCAAGAGCGCCCCGCCGCCCCCCACCGAGCCCAAGGAGGAGCCCAAGCCCAAGCCCCCCGAGGCCAAGAAGACCTTCAACAGCGTCAGCAAGATCGACAGGATCGCCAGAATAGCCTTCCCCCTGCTCTTTGGAACCTTCAACCTGGTCTACTGGGCAACTTACTTGAATAAAAAGCCCAAGTTGCAGGGCGCCATGAATGCCCATTAATACCACATTTGACCCCCCCCCCCCCCCCCCTCTATAACTTCTACTTGTATTATTATTTTTTTCTCTCCTTCTTCCTCAGAAAAAAAAGGGTTTATTTTCTGATAAAAAATAAAAAAATAAAAGGTGTCCATACTGGTCTGATCTCCCAGTGGCTGCGTCGCTTCTACGTTCACATGAATTCAAATATTTTGAAAAATAATAAAAAAAAAGAGAGAGAGAAAGAGAAAGTTAAAAAAAGAAGCGTGAGAGAAACATGGTGACTTTTGAACGTGTATTGATGGAAATGGGGAGAATGCTACGAAGAAAATAATGCTATAAATAAATATATACCCAAGAGAATGCTTTTCTTAAACTGCACATAGCCCAAAATTGTCAAGGGTCTTTTGTTTGTCTGTTTGCTTTCTTAATTCTTATATTTTGTTTTGAGTTGATGTTGAACATTAAACCATTGACATTGTAAAAGACAATTGTGTATTTGCATGGGCAGGCCATCGGTTTGTTTTAATCTATTTATTTCAATGACAGGTCAACACTGACAGGTGGCTTAGTTTGGCTTATTTTGTTTTATTTATTCTTTATTTTGTTCTTCTTTTTTTGCTATTCCATTTTCTGTAGATGTTGCTGGTTTTTTTTTAGGTTAATGATTTTTTTTATTTAAAAAAAGGTTATTTATAGAGGTTTCTGCAATAGCAATAAAACATATCTGTAGAGACATTATTTATTTAAAGATTCAAGAAAATATGAGACAAATCCATCTATCTTTGTGCTCAGCGTTAATGATACTAGCCATTTACGTTGAAAGTATTGTAAATATGATCAAGTTTTAGAGATGTCAATATTTTGTTCGAGCTTTGCTTACGTGTAACTAAAGGGTATGTTCATTCAAAATGTTTGCTTTTTTCCCACGGCCATGATACTTTCCATGAGAAGAGTGATGACTTGTCTACTTCACACCCAAGTGACTGTTTCTTGCAAAGTCTGAATTATACTTAGTCGCGTCAACATTGTCCCGTGTCGAAAATACCTGTTCTACAAGCTCTCAACGCCCACGTAACGTGATGTGTTGTGAGCTTTTAGATCGTCGCAACCAAGTATAAATCAGAAAATAGCGTCCCATTGATCATTTGCTTTCACGATCAACGTCTGAGGTAGAATGCAGTATTATTCAATTGCTTATTTAACTGTCCACACGTGAAAAAACATATGAGGAACGATAACAACAAAAATGTCAAAATTGGGATGTGGCGGGTAGTGTGAAAGAATGTAAAACTCATCTTACATGTCGGAATGCATTTTATATTTAAACATTAAAAAAAATTGTTCTTTACTTTTTTTTTGTTCTTTGGCTTTTGTGGAATACATAGCACCAGAGTTACAATAGCCAAAAGGCTTGGGCTTAATACCATTTCCCAAAGAACATAATAGCATCACCGCAAGAGTACAGTAACGTCACAGGAGTAGGTAGGCTAAATATTGTGGAATAGAACAGTTCTGTAGATTGTGTGCTTTTTCTATCCCCACCGTGTACGGTGTACCCCATCCATCCGTTTCACCTCCGTTCCCATCCTCCCCCCCAGTGTTGAAAATATACCTTTTTTTCATGGCAGCCATATTAACACAAATAGTTGCGTAATGTTACTTTCTTCTCGTGTGCTACAATACACATTTTAACCTGGCATCCCTATTTTGGGCATTCGGGAAAAAAAATACAACTTGAATAGCAGATCTCTGAGCTCACAATATGTGGCGATGTGTTGTGTTGTGAGCTTTGGTTGAGGCTCTGTTGCATTTGCTCACTCTAGCAGAGCCGTTTCACAACTAGGGATGGGACGATAAGCGATATTATCGTTTATCGTGATAAAAAACACTCACGATAATCGTACCGTGGAGATTTAATTTATCGTGATATCGTCCTCCTGTCATGCGCTGGGATCAATTCACCTTTTATTTGCTGAGCTGCATATCCAGTACCACTTAAACCCTCTATAATTGGTAAAAGGTACTTATAATATACGCACTTGATACAGTCTTTTTTCACTCTCTATCAAATGTCTTGCGTTGCGACGCGTTGTGAGCTTGTAGAACGGCTATTTTTTGGCAAATGTTCCGCCCCAGGATAATGGATGTTGGGAGACATTTTGATTATCGCGATAATATCGTAAATCGCGATTTCTTTGGTCACAATAATCGTGATATGAAATTTTCATATCGTCCCATCGCTATTCACAACAACACGGCACGCTACACTGACTCGGTTTGATGCAATGTTTGAATGCAACACAAGCATAATAATTAGCACCATTGATGCTATTGGACAACTACAGTACTGTGTGTGAATATGGCTGCTGGGAGAAAATGGTCTTATTAAGACACAATGCTCAGAAAGTACCAGCTACACTGCCTTTTAGTATCACATGCCTGTTTGGAAAACCTTTTTTGTTGCTGCTTGTTAGTGTGAGACTCTGAGGGATGTGGACGGGCCATAAGAGAGACAAAGACAGAGGGACGTCGTAGTGGCACGAATATTCTTAACTTTGCGGGAGCCGTGTTTTTACACAGAGGGTTTGTAGATCTATACGAAGGTATTTGAGATTGTTATTTTTTTTATATTTTTGTAGCAAGATGTCCAATTTGTCAGCTGATAAAAGAAAACCAACTCAACAACGGAAACAAACATGTGACATAAGTACTTGTTTTTACTTTGCTTACATGTTTTGTCTATGTCGTCTATGAACGTACGCATAAACGTGTGCATCTTCTCAAAATTTACGTGCAGGTTTAGAACGGTCTGGAATTAAGTTAATGTAGCAATATGAATTAGCAAGGGCTTTTCTAAACATGGGGCATTCTCCATCGCAGCTTTACACTACCCCCACTGCACGCACGCACACACACATGCACGCATGCACACACACACACACACCTAATCAGCTATGAAGCCATCAGCGATCGCTTCTTGTCAGAAAAAAAAGGAAAGCTCAGAATTGTCATTGGAGAGCATGCAGGATGGGACATTGTAAAGGCATCCAGGGGCCTTTGGCCAGGCTTTTTTTAAATAAGTTTCACAGGACCCAACATACTCTGTGTGTTTGTGCACTGGGGGTGAAGAGGTCATGCTATCCCCAGCGGGAGAAAGCCCAGAGAGACAGAGAGAGAGAGACAGAGAGAGACTGGCAGTTGTTACTATTGTTAGAAGTCCCATTACCCTTTCCAACAATACAGAATATGTCCCCCTCGTGGCAAAAAGAAATCGTTCAGGATACTCGCAAGCAGTCTCAGCAAATCAACTGTACACAGTATTACAGCCAGAAAGTCGAGGAGTTCTAAAGTTCAGGGTTGAAGAGATGTATAAATATAAATATATAGATATTTCAATTCTAAACTATTGTATGGATGTTTATTACCATGATGAAAAGAATATATATATACATATGTAAAATACATAATGCATAACGTATTTGACTCTTTATTAATGAAGACATTACCTAAAATGATGATGATGATGATGATGATGATGAATATTGTTTGTATTTTCAACTTATTGTTATGCATTTTGCACATTTAGAACATACAGATATCATTACATTTACTTAGTCAGCTTTGTGCTATGCAAGGACAGCTTTGAACCATGTCATCTAACTTTTTATCTCCTTGGGCGTTTATGTTTCAGACACAACATATTGTAAAAAAGAAAAAAAAGAAAGAAGAGCTTAGCTCTTTTCTCAGCTGTGCATCCATTAGCCATTTCTTTTTCTTTTATGTATTGATTTCCTTCTTTTCATTGTTATGCAGGGTAATCTTAAAGATAACAATGTGATATGATTACTTTAGTTCACTTTCTCTGGTTCAATGTCAGTTGACTGAGAAATTCTTTCACTGCTGGTTGCACTTTTTTTTTCCAGACACATATGGCAATAACGCAAAGAAAATCTGGGGCAGACCTATAATAACTTATAATCTTCTTTTTTCCCCCCTCAATTATTTAATCTTGTGGAGGGGGAAAACAGAATCAGATCAAAACAACTCCAACACCATTTATTTTCTTTCTTTCTTTCTTTCTTTCTTTCTTTCTTTCTTTCTTTCTTTCTTTCTTTCTTTCTTTCTTTCTTTCTTTCTTTCTTTCTTTCTTTCTTTCTTTCTTTCTTTCTTTCTTTCTTTCTTTCACTTGAGGACAAACTCCATGTGTCCAAAAGTACCGGCAATGTATGTCAAAGTCAGTACGCGTCTGTGATTGGCAAACCACAATTGACAGTATCTGAATTGTCCTCGTGCTTTTAAACCTGCAAGAGGTTTAAATGATCTTTATTATTATTAATATTATTATTATTATTTCTTGCAGATAGGATTTGACCCAGGTCAGGTCTGTGTACACACCATGCATTATATGAATGTGAATTATGTGACACACGCTGCATTCCCGAGCTTCCAACTCTTACGTTCGCACTCATACACACAGCAAACACAACATGTATATAAGGCATCCGTGGGTGATCTTAAACCATCCCATGTGCTTTCATCAGCCCTCCATTGCAGTTCTCAGCGGCACTTGCTCTATACAACAGTGGCTCTCAATTTCTTTCTCTTTCTTTCTTTCTTTCTTTCTTTCTTTACAAAACCCTTTGAGTTTGAATTACATGAACAGTTAATGTTTTATTTTTCTTTCTAAAGCACAAAGGTTGATTTGAGTGAGGACACACACACACACACACACACACACACACACACACACACACACACACACACACACACACACACACACACACACACACACACACACACACACACACACACACACACACAAAATGTGTTGGTGGCATCATGTTTTGGCTATAGACAAAGGGTTCTGTTGAGTTGGATGAAAAGGGCGAACCCTTTGTAAATGTTCAGTTCCCATTTTTTATTTATTTTATGGTTACTGTACGGCCCTGTAGAATTCTATTCTCTGCATAAGTCTTTCAATAAAAAGAGGAGAAAAGAGAAATGTCTGTCCTTGAGTGTGTATTATCACAATGACATGTATTCTTCAGTATCTTTCTTCTAACTGCATGAGAAGTGGTTTCTCTAACAATGCAAGGACCACATAGCTCGGGTAATAGACCAACTTTAATAGGTTGATTTGATTGAATACTTTATTCAAAGATGTAAACACTGAAGTATAGTCACTCTTGGGCTAAAAGGATAACACGAAAAAGTCCTGGGGACTAGTTTCCATTGTGGTAAATGGTAAATGGTGCATTTATATAGCGCTTTATTCCAATAACCGTATAGCGTACACATATATGTGTATTCACCCATTCAACCAGAGATTCATACACCGATGCAAGGCACCAACCTACACATCAGGAGCAATTAAGGGTTCAGAGTCTTGCTCAAGGACACTTCGACACCAACTCTGGGCGAGCATGGGATCGAACCAGGAACTTTGCGGTTCTCCATCCGGCCGCTCTATCGGCCACTCTACCCATGAGCCACTGCTGCCCATTGTGGCCCTACAGCATGTATAAAACCACTTAAATACTCTATACTTGCTAAACTTGACTTGTTGGCAGTGTACTTGGTCTGCTCTTTTTTCCCCCCTTTACACCAAATCTCTTGCTTGTACTGTAGATTAGCTATTTTCGGCAAATGTTCTTCCCGGAATAACGATGGTATGGTTCAATTAGACCTTTCTCATAGGACTGCCTTATTACAACAATTTTTCCTCTAGAGTGGTTTAATTTAATGGGTTAATTTAGAACGCCATAAATGTCTATACATTTCAAAGTATAATCATGTAAAAGCTAAATGTTCCCAGCAGTCATAGCTTTACCAAGATGCATTCATCATTGCACAGAAGACGTGCTCTCCGCCTGATAAACTCAAACGATTGACTCTCATCAACGCAAGACAAGTGAATTAGTAGCAGATGCTTCTAGTTGTTAGAATATGATGTGATGGATCATGCGGAGAATAAATCTGTACGTTCCTTTGGCTGAAATCCCTCCTCAAACAAAGACAACCTGCTCTGCGGAACGATAATCATTGTTGTTCCTTCGGCAGCCGGGGACAAACAGGAGTTATACTTCGAAGAGGAATGTGATTTGAGTTAAATGATGCTGTCGTGTTTAGCAGGCGTCTCTGCCAAACACGAAAATGTTTAAAAGTGTTCTTCCTTTCAATGTGGTCTTCCTCTATCATAGAAAGATGTTTTTATTATAGTGTCCTGCACCAATCGATGCCCAGCCCGCACAGGCTTATAATACACACTCAAAACATATAGAATTTACATACATCAATACACCACAAACAGAATACACACAAATAAACATATTATGGATACAACGTTCACCAGCGCAACTGCCATGGTTTCTCTATACATTTTGCCAAAACAGTTCAACATATAACATTCAGGACGCCAAAACAAATCTGGATTCTTGTCTTGCATTTTTTCAAATAAGGAATTTTTAAATCATGGTGCAGTGAACAGTGAAAAACTAAATTAAATTCATCCTCCACTATCAGTTGGTCGTCGGTCGGTCAGTCAGTCGGTCGGTCAAAAAAAGGTTTTGTCAGTTAGTCGGTCAGTCAGACCGGCGGTCGGTCGGTTGACATTCCCCCCTTCCCCCTTGTTCATCTCCTGCAAGATGTGTAACACTTACTAAAAGAAGCCGACTTTTCTTTCCAATGTGGTCTTCCTCTATCAGTCGCTCATCTCAGCCTTACGTGCACACACTCTCACACACACACACACACACGTCACACGCACGCACACACACTTCCCGTTCACTCCCTTCCGGGAGTCTTTGCTGCCTCTTTCATCCTCGCTGCTTCTCATCTCGTCGACTTCCCCGGTCCTCTGCTTTTTCTCTGATAGTCTCTCTATCACTCGCTCTCTCCCTATCTATTTTATTACCCCAACGAATGTATGAATGCATTTCCTTTCTCTGGAAGTTAATTGGCTGAGACCCCAGCGCACACCCCAGACAAAAGGGAGTGGAGCAGACTCGGTACTTCTCTCAACTGATGTCAGTCTACCGTTCATGATCAGCCCTCCCCGGCTCCCTAACTCTCTCTCTCTCTCATTCCCTCTGTCTTCCTCTGTTCGCCTCCCGTCTCTTCTGCCCACTCTTCTGCCCATCCCTCTCTCGCCACGAGTTCTCAGGTGCACGGGAACGTGCGCGTCTTCCTTTACGACCCGTGCGAGCTGAGCCGGGAGAATTATGTAATCCAGTGGCTTCTTCTGCCTGGCAGGCTGGAGGCAGGGAGGGTGACAAAGAGAGAGAGAGAGAGAGAGAGAGAGAGAGAGAGAGAGAGAGAATGGGAGTCCAGGGTGCCTATCATCAGCACCCAGATCAGCTAAGAGGGGGGCTTGGTGGTTCACCTGGGGTCTCCCTGACAGACTTTAGAGGTCAGCCAAGGCTGAGAGCATAATGCGGACGTTTCTCTTTGCGTTTCATCCGGCCGCCTGGTTGTACTTTATTTTCACATGTGAAAAACTCATATCTCCCGAGATTTCAATTAGATTGCTTTCCACTCGCTCAATTTTCTGTCTCTCTCGTTCAGCCTCATTCAGTCATTTCTAATGCTATACGTTCTCTCTCTCTATCTCTCTCTCTACCTCTCTGAGCCCCCTTCTCTTCTGACTCTCCAATTACCCTTTTCAGAGATTCTGTGGATTACTTTGCCAGGTATAGGGACCTGTGATTTGTTTTCTCCTTCAACTGAAATGAATAAATGAATACGTAAACAGCGAGGAAGCAACGATTGGAGCACAAGATAATTACTCTACCTTGTGCGCCCTCTGCAAGTAACTGCTTCTGTTAGGAAAGGTTTTGCAGCCAAAGGCAACATTGCTTTTTTCCCCCTCATCCACCCTCCATACAGTACTTTCAATTCAAACAAGTTTGGAAATCAGTTTATTCACAATGCAACACTTTCCAATCGGCACTAGGTGTTCCTTTGTTCTCGTGGGTGTTTAATAAAAATTCAAATCAGTCATTCGTTACTTTGCCCAAGGGGTCAATATGCCTTATTGGGTAGAGCACTTGAAGGCTGTCATTTACAATGAGGATACAATACATTTTCAAGAGCCGGCTGAATGCAGAAGGGGATAAAATCTAAAGGCCATGGTTCATAATACCAACATGTTGCTATATGGAGTGCTGCAAAAAGTAGAAAAGGGAAATTGCTACAACAGCATCCAGACACCTTGGGATATTCAGCTACAGTATAATACCGTACATACACTGGGGCCTATAGCGTATTTTTCTTTTGCTTGCTTAGATATGGGTGTACGCCAACATCTAAGTGATCCTATACAGCCGATCCTAGCGTACATTTGGTCTGTCCTTTGATAAATCTCACGGCTGAATGGCACCCACCCAATCTACAACACTACAGTACACACAATTTCAACAAAGGAATGTGGGTGACAGGGATGACCTCGTCGGATTCTTTTCTCCACATGACGCTGAAGCCCACACTGAACTCAACGGTTATCTTTGTTACTGGGTATCTCTCTCTAGCGCTTCCCCTGGAGGGTCTCCATCACATCGAAGGAGATTTACAAGATATGAGAACAGCTGTGCACAATGATGAAATCAACTGTTTTTTGTTGGAAAATAATGCAATAGTGGAGTAGTTTAAAATATAAATCCCCTGAAAAGTTGATATGATATGGGAGAGCCTCTCACCCTCTCTCACTGCTGTTACTTGAGTCAGTCAGGTAGCCTGACATTTGTGGGAAACATTAGACGGTTTTAAGCCTGTAAAAAGGTCAATTGTTCTACAGTATAATACCAATGGAGAGAACCTCTGACTCATTTGGTCTGTTCTCTCCTTCTCCAGTCCTCTTCGTCTTTCAATCACGCTCAGTCAGACCCCCCCACCCCCTCTCCAACGGTTTATCTCACTCTGTCTGCCTCTCTTTCAGTCTGTTTTTGATTGTGAAAGTTGTAAGTTGTCAAGCAGTCTTAAACTGCTGAGTCATTGATCGGCGAGTTAAAGCGTCCCGAAACCTTTTGATCGCAGCTGCTGCCGCTTCGTTGCGTTGCCACGGAGACGTGGGTATAGTGATCCGGCGGGCGCCGGCGATCGAAGCGCGAGGAAAGTCAGATGTACCGTGGGAGAGGAAAAGGAGAGATGGACTCGGAGGAGAGCAGGGCCAAAGGGTGCACAAGGTGGTGAGGGAGGATGGCGGTGGGAATGAGCGGAAAGAGGGGACGTATACGTATAGCAGGGAGAGCTGGGCTGGATGGTGAAGAGATGAAGGGTGCCTGCACATGCATGCATGCACAACACACACCCAAGATGAAACTGTAGGAGGCGGCACAAGACACCAACACGTTAAGACAGGACAGGACACGTTAATGAAGACAGGAGGATTTGTAAAATACATTCAGACTGAATTATATTACAAGCATTTCCTTTTGGGAAATGCAGACTGATGCGGACTGATCTATTTATGTTTGATAATATCACAATTTTATTGCGACCGAATGTCACAGTTTACCATGAGAAATGTCACAGCTTGTCTGTGTGTAGTAGTCTATGGGTTGGTTCTCTTGACACATCACTGTGACATCACAGGTGACATTACCGATGTAAAAGTCCATAATGGGTATTCCTCAGAATCCCTTTTATGCCCATATATGAAGATCCCTGATGTTATCGATACATATCACTGGCCAGATGGCCAAGACATGGCCCATATCTGTGTGGCTGGTTCAGATAGGGATCTCCATGTATGGGCATAAAAGACATTGTATGTTGTGATGTCATGGGACCCACTCTTACATAATCCCTTTTATGCCCATATATGGAGATCCTTGATGTCATCAATATTAAGTCCATATCTAACAGGACTTCATATGGGAATGCCCATATATGGAGGAAGATAGCCCATATCTGTGCGGCTGGTTCAGACAGGAATCTCCATGGGTAAAAAAGGGATGTACTATATACTGTACACTACATGGATCTCCATATATGGGTAACTGTTCCGATATAAATCACTGGCCAGATGGCCAAGAATTGGTGGGACCTCGCATGTCTCCCAGACGCGTCTTACTAGTATAAGCATGCCCCACCCGTCTGCCTCTACCCTTCTGCATGAGTTCCTTTTATGCCCACATAATGGATATTGTTGTGTCTATCTGCCTGCCTGCCTGCCTGTGTCGCTTTCATGCCCATATCATGGGGATATCTGTATGTCTTTCTGTGTTCCTTTATGCCCAGATATGGTCGTTATATTCCCTATGTGGGCATATTGGTCAGATCGGCACTTCTGGACAACCGCCGATCCTACAGACTACACGCCATGCACTGCAGTCCCTCGGGTCAGAGTGTGTTATTAGTGTGGTTGCCTGCCCTAACAGGGCAACCACACTATAGTACTTTATTATTCAAGCGTGACCAAAAGCTTGGCGGGCTACTCCTCCCAGAGTTTGTGCATGTTGTATAGGTTAATTGATATTAATTTATTAAAAATTGTAAAAAAATGTAAATGTAAAAAGGTAAAATATCATAAGGGTCCACTTGGTTTCATTTGTACAGTATACTGTCAGAGTTACATACTTGTAAAGTTCAATTTAGACCTCCCAAAAGGAACCCAGAGAGTCTAGCTTTTGTCAAGTAACTTGAAAAATAACCATGAAAACCAACATGAAAAAATAATCGTGATAAAATCGTGTATCGTGATACAGCTTGGGAAAATATCGTGATATTTTATTTTTCCATATCGCCCACCCCTAATCTAAGTGAGGATCCAGTCGTCTCCATGTATGGCTATCAAGGGTTTGATGAGGTCAGTGTCGTGATCTTCATATATGGAGATCCATGATAGTCAGCTCCATATATGGAGAGAGAAAAACAAGAGAAAAAAATTACTTTTCCCAAATATGGAGATGACTGACATTATAGACCACTGATCTCCACATACTGTATGGGCATTCCATATGGGCTTATTATTGATGACATCAGGGATCTCCATATATGGGCATAAAAGGGACAAGGACGGAATGGTTAGCACACACACTCAAATAGGGACAAGGACTGGCAGATACAGAGATATTTATTTGCAAGTGTGACTCGTGTCATGGCAACCACACTTGCAATTTCCAATTGCATCTTTCTAGTTATTTTCAAAATAGCCAAAATAGTGTATCTACAAGCTCACAACGCCTTGGAGATCCATTTTTGCTATCTTACAACAAAGTATGTAGTGCTTAAAGGAGAATATCAGGGGAAAACGACATTTATACCTTTTCAAAGTATCTTTTTAGAAGCTTCCAGAATGTTCCAGCAGTTGTTTGTTCCAAAGAAGCAAAATAGTCCATTTTTGTTCGAGCCGTCCTACACCCAATCAAGGCTACCGCGAGACGCCAAGTCTTGTGGTACTTCGGCATCCCTTCCACTTGCATTGGAGATGAGAGAGGGAGGAGGGAGGGAGGTATTTCAACTGAGTTCAGAGTTCAGCGTTTTAACAACAACAATGGGGCGCCCTTGGAGAAGTAATAGCTTGTATTTGTTGCTAACTGTGTTGTGACTGATGTGTAGCGAGAAAATCGACTTTGAAGCGATTAAAAAAAAAGGATTAACAATTGATCCAGTAGTTCCCGTTTTAAGCCCTGTTTGGGTAGGACGACTCAAAAAAAAAAAAAAATACTATATTGCTTCTTTGGAACAAACAACTGCTGGAACATCCTGGAAGTTTCTAAAGGTAGGAACGTCATTTTCTCCTGAAATTCTCCTTTAAGTTGTTAAGAAAAAAACATTATTTTCTTCTTCGAACCCTGAAGGGAGGCGAGTATTAATAGTCAAGGGAAGAGAAGCAAGAGTGAAGACAGGGAGGGAGGAGTTGAGAGTGGAGGAGAAGACAGCGAGGGAGGAGTGGTTTTGGGAGAACAGGCCAGGGAGGGAATTGAAAACAAGTGCAGCGCAGAATGGGAATGAGCGATCGGATGGCGTGTGGGGGAGGAAAGGCGGAAAGCGTCTAGACATGGACAGGGCGATGAGGGATGAGTGAGCGGATGCATGGGGCGAACGGGAACAGGAGGAGAAGACGCGGGGGAAAACAGGAAGAGCGTGGATGACACTGGGGAGAGAGCGACGGCCGCGGGGATTCAAATGGAGGCCACCTGTTATTTATCACACAAACCTTTGCAGACTTTTCCCCAGGCGCTTGGGCCTGTGACCTTGTGTGCCTTGTGCGATATTGCTTAAAGAGGAACTTTAACCTCTAGAGCAGGGGTCTTCAACGTTTTCAGGCCAAGGACCCCTTAGTTGAGAGAGAGATGAAGCGGGGACCCCCTCAACCTTTTCATAGATTCAATATAGTTTCATTTTTTGACAGCACAATCGTCTGTGTAGGCGTTGTGAGCTTAGATCGGCTATTTTTGGCTTAAGTTCTCAGAATATGGACGCTAGGGTTCAAGTGGTTAATATAAAAAAGTAGGAAAAAAAGTTTCTATCACACAAAGATTTGGAGGCCCCCCTGCAGTAACTCTGAGGACCCCCTAGGGGTCCCGGACCCCCTGTTGAAGACCCCTGCTCTAGAGTCTTCAACGTTTTTTCTGACCGGCAGAGTCTCAAAGAGTCTCCTACTGACCGATGACCCGGTCATGAAATGAATGGCTTAGGAATGGGACAAAAGCAAAAAGATCTCCATTCAAGGCTTTATGGGGTGTGTAATTGATACCGAAGAAGAGATGCCGAAGATTAAACAACCAAGCTACATCCGCAGTTGTCATTGTAATGAATATTTTATGCATAAAAGGGCACAAACATCAACTAATCAAAAAACGCCAACAAACAACCAATAGCTTTAGTGTTTCCACTGTCAAGTTAATCACATATCGGTTCGGATCTCCAAGTCGTGCCTTCCCTTGACTGGGAGAATTGAAGAGGCCTTTGTCTTTTTTTGAAGATAGCTAGAGGCAGAGAAAAAATCAAGTCACGAAGCATCAACTTTTGTCTGGGGAGACAAACGGAACAAAGAGCAGACACCTTCAAAGAAGACACAAAAAAGGGCTCTGAGCTGGAGAGACTTGAATTGGTAACACAATTCAAGCACCTCAGAGTCATCCTGGACTCAACCGGAGCTGCAAAGACCAGCAGGCAGAGTTTAATGTGCTCCCTGATTTTTAACACAACACAAAAGTTTGAAAATAACACATTTGCATTTTGAAGAAAACCAAAATTCTCTTGGTGAAGACCCAAATAGAATTCAGCCACTATGAATCATTTACAATTCATGCACAGTATCGTGTACTTTAGCTACCAGACAGTGTGCTGCTATATTTATTTTTATGTTTAGAGTGTGTGTGTGTGTGTGTGTGTGTGCGTGCGTGCGTGCGTGCGTGCGTGCGTTCCTGCGTGCGTGCGTGCATTCCTGCGTGCGTTCCTGCGTGCGTTCCTGCGTGCGTGCATGTCTGCGAGCCAGTCTGTCGGTCTGTCTGTCTGCTTTTAGTGTGACCTATTGCTGTTTGGTGGGGACACATTTATCTCAGCTGCTGTGTTGTGTTCCCACATCGTCCAGAATAAGTAACCCATGTAATCAACATCTGTCTCAGTGAAATGAGCCTAATGGGAAGGCAGGCTCTGATAATGCCCAATGTCACCAAAAGATATGAATACTGGAAGGCTGTTGACAAATGGAAGCTACTGCAAGTCAACATGTTGGTGCTGTGTTCAGAGAAATCTCGATATTTATACGTCTCATTAGTTCGACTAAGGGTTAGGGTTAGGTTTTAGGGTTAGGTTTGGGCATAGTTTTACTGAGGTTAGGGTTTGGGTTAGGTTTAGGCATCGTGGTTAACATTCATCAGGTTAGCATTCACCAGCGTCGGCAGGTGAGCATTTTACCGACGTCGAACAAATGTCACGTCGCAATATCGACACGCTCCTGCTGTGTTCTACTACTGCCACAATAAGGGAAACTTTGCAGATTTTTTACCTAAATCCATTTTGTTCCAATATGAGGAGATCATTAATATAGTGCGGGGGAAATTCCCCACATCCTCACTAGCTGCAAAATGTTAAACGATGACATGAAACCCGTTGTTTTTCATCATCGGGTGTACATTCCATATGCCTGATGAAGCCAGCTGGTAAATCAAACTCCTAACTCAGTTGGGAGAAGAACAAAAACATGTATTCTTCGCCTTCAGCCTTCTTTGGTCTTCTTTCAATTATGAGAAAAACCCTTCAGTTCTGATATAACTTATGCATGTATCGCCGACTGCAGCTCTTACTTTCAAGGACATGCTGGGCCCCTGATTCAGCCCGGGAAAAGGAGTTGGAGAGGCCCTCATTGCGCGCTATAGAGGGAGATCTCTCTCTATAGCGCTGCTGTACTCAAAGATTTGTGACAAAGTGACAAGCCAGTGGGCCAATTACATGAGTTATATTTCGTCGTTGTCGGGTGGAAACCTTGTATGTCCAAAACCGTTTGTTTTGTATTTATCATTTTAAAAATGATTTAAACTAGTGAAGACAGCCGATCTACAAGCACACAACGCCTCGCACCACGAGGTGTTGTGTGCTTATAGATCTGCTGTTTTCACTACTTTTGTGCGACGGCCTTGTTTGATGAAGAATGGCTTTGCTTCGCGAAAAAGAATTACAAATTTGAAACTTGGAGATACGAGGTTTCTGCCCGACAGTGACGATTTACTTTGTTGGCCGCCCAGCCCCCAAAACGGAACAAAGGCCGACATTTTATAAATAAAAAAAATCTTAATGGCCGGCCTGGACCGGCCGGGAATGAACCGGCGGTTCGGGAGTTGTCCCACTTTTCCCAATGGCCAGCACGTCCCTGCTTACTTTCAAATTCCAATGACACTGTCGTTGCTTCTCATTGTCCTCACCTAAACCACACACTGTAGTACCTCAAAGACGCTGATTGGCTCGGTCACCTAGATTCCCGGTAGAAATGCAGAAGCTGACACCTGCCAAGATAGACGGCCCGGAGAAGAAAAAGGACTGTGATTTCACAAGGCCGTGCAAGGTCAGCACGACATCGAGAAATAACCAGATTCCGATGTCTAAAACGAAAACATTTTTTAGTGATTTTGCCTCCCCATATTTCTTTCTTTGACATTTTTATTACCACGCGGCTGTCCCTGCTAATATCCCGGCGAAGTAGCGATGATGATGACCACGTCACTTAGCTGTCAGGATTCCCGAGCCAGGAAACGGGCAGATAGAGCGGAAGTTGTCAGGGGACTCCTGTCTCCTTGAGGCGCAGGGCGGGCAGCCATTGTCTAATCTCAGAGGAGGTGTTAGCAGATAGGCAGGCTCTCACTAATCATTACGTCGCTGGAAACCTTGCATGTCTAAAACACTTACTTTTCAGGAAATGGGGGAAAGAAATAGCCTGAGTTCCATTGGATTGTGTAGTTATAATTTCAGTCACACGCACTTGTTAATACTTGTTCATTGGTTCAATATTTATAAAATCCATAGACAGACTTAACCACTTTCACTTATGAAGTGAATAGAATTTGCTTTGCAGATGTACAAGCTCACGACGCATCATGACACAACCGACACATCGCAGTGTGAGCTTGTAGATCAGCTATTTTAGCTACTTTTGTGTGACACAGTAGTATGAGTAGGGCAGTGATTTTCAAGCAGTGGTCCGGACGACTCCGGAGACCACCGTGGTCCTTGAGGGGGTTCCAGTTGGTCCCCAGCTAAAGGATGGAGAGTTGGTAACCAAATGGCCCCTTATAGTTCTTTGACTCTTGAGTGTAAAATGACGGATCCATTTGGTTTCATTTTACACTCTCAAGAGTTAAATTGTTGTTAAACATCTGCATTACAAGAGGTCTACACAATATTAGAGAACGTAGAAGAATTGTTATTTTGATCAAAGTTTTGCCTGTTATCTCTCCTATGGTGCCACATCAATACAGCATGGAATTGTGGACAAAATCTGACCCAACGACAAGACAATATTCCAAGTCTTGGGTCTGAGAGGCTAAACATGGTGGTCCGTGGCTCAGATGCCGAATAAATAATGGACCTTGATTATCAGAAAAGGTTGAAAACCGCTGAAGTAGGGCACGGAGGACTACGGAGATACAAGGTTTCTGCCCAACAAGGAAGCTATTAGAGAAATAAAGGCATCAGTAATAATATATCCTTCTCTCTCTCTTCTTATCATCCCTTCTCCTCCGCCTCCTCCCCTCACATCTCTGGTATTAACACATGTATTTTGGACTCCTTAATTAGACGAGAACGACGGTTTCTCTCCTCTCTCTCTCTCCAGATACAACTACACATTGTGTGTGCGGGGGTCACGTTATATAACGTCTGTTACATAAGATAATTAAAAAAGTTCCATTTCTTCCATCATTGAGTTCCATCTTTTTTTTCTCTCTCGCTTTCCACCACTGATACTACCCCGCACGGCCATGCTGCACGCACACGCACACACACACACACACACACACACACACACACACACACACACACACACACACACACACACACACACAACCCCTATGCCGGTTTTGTTATCACCGGGACATATTTATTTATGGACATTGTCGAGGGGGTGGTGGGGGGGTTAATTTGGCTTAAATCGCCTCCCCAGTTCCATTAAATTGCGAGTTGCGTGCTTTCATGTGGAAGAAACTGGTTTTCTGCCTGCTTATACAGAAACACCATTTCCAGCCCGTCAGTTAATTAGACTCTCAGACACATTACATCACACAGACATATGGCACTCTCTGCTTTTCCATTTGCCCGTGCCTGGACCACTGCCACGACGCGATTAGGTTGAGGCTTGTGATATAACGCTTCATTTGAAATTAATAGCTCCGTACATGCTATGATAGCTGTAGGATGTGAAATGTCCCACGCGCTGGCACGGCTCACGGTGCTTCTTTACACACAGAGTCAATGAACTCTGTACTTGTCATATATTTGGTGTGTTTTACTGACGTACAAGTTGCTTTTTTTATGCCGCTGACTGCTGCAGGGGTTTTCAACCTCTTTCATATCAAGGACCATTATGTAGTTGGCATTTGAGCCATGTAACTTTGTAACAGTTCGTCGTGGACTCACTCTTGTGCACAAACACAAAACTGGAGCAGGGGTGGAGTGTCATACTGTAGGCGTGCGTCTGGAGGTTTAGTGGTGTCTAAATGCTGGACGATGGTGGCACCTGCTAGGTCTAGTCACACCCCCAAGAGGGCCAAGGCCGTGTCCCTCTCCTCCATTAGCTCTGTGGCTGTGGCAAATGTCACCATTTGATGACATTTAGCCTCTCCGACTCAACACTTAGAATATTTTATATTATCACTAGATGACATTATCTCCACAATTCCATCTATGCTGTATTAATGTGGTTGAGAGATAACTGGCAAACGTTGATCAAAGTTAAAATTCTTCTCTAATATTCTTCTAATCGTATCAACTTCTTAATGAAGTAATGCAGATGCTTAAAAACAATTTAACGCTTAAAAACAATTTAACCCTTGAGAGTGTAAAATTAAAACAATCTCATCAGTTACAGATCTATAAGGGTTCAATTGGTTCCCTAACTATCCATCTTTTAGCTGGGGACCACCTGGAACCTCAAGGACCACTGGTGGTCCACCGTGCCATAGACTAGGATTGGAGTTTCTTTTTTTCCTCTTCTTTTTTACCAGCTCGCTTGCATGCTGGTCTACAGTATAGATCGTCATCCTAGTTATCAGTGGATTTCGCAAGACTTTCTCCTCATTGGCTGGGCCTTTAGCCAATGAGGGCTCATGAGGGCACAACGTTCTCACAGAATATGAGATGCAATACAGTGTGAACAGCAGCTTTCTCGGTGACGTCACCACCTCAGCAAAGTAAGGCAAGCCATTAAGCGTACATAAACCGACCTGTAGGAGTCACTGGTTCAACAGCCTCAGGGGGCTGCTCTGATGGCTCACGTGAGCACGGAGCAGAGCTGTTAGGGGTTAAGTATCTCGCCCGACTCATAGATTGGGGTGAGCCGAGGGTCGAGCCGTCGACCTTCCCAATCTTGGACGGCCAAAAGCGTAATCAATTGCGGTGACTGTGGCTTCAGCTTTTTGAAACGTGATGCCGATTGTCGGCTGGCGTGAAACAATTTGGCTTTTGTTTTCCATCTGGGAATCAGGCTCCGTGGAGAGCATCGATGTGTGCAGACTGTGGTTTTATAGTAACCTGATTAGGCATGACCGCCAGCTAGATAACCCCCTAAACTGCTGGCGGTACGCTTGTGGGACTAACTCCTATGCCTTCGGTTACTAGCAGCACAGACTGTCTTGTCAGGTAATTTAACCTTCGAGGAGCGAAAATAATTGCCTTTATTTGTTACAGTTGTCTTATGAAAAAACGAAAGAGAAGCTGGAACTGGAAAGTTAAATGGAAAATAGAAGCAAACGGCTAGGCTGGGTTTAGTTAGAGGTGGTTGGCTTACTGTTTTTTTCTTTTTTTTTTTTTTCTTTGGAGGGTAGTACAGTTAATCTTCGCCATCAGGATTCCTTGATGTTCTTGTGAATAATTTGAGTCTCTTGTCTAAGTTCAAAGAGAATAATCTGGGTGTTATTTCCTTTCTTTTAGGAAAGATCGCAGTTGCAGTTGGACTCTGAACAAACTTTGTTGTTGCAGTGCATGTTCTCAAGGAAAGCACAGGCCTATACGTTAATGACAGCATCACCACTAAATCAGTCAACGCTGCTGTAATTAAAGAATATATGAGTTAGTCACAGAAATGTATTGCCAGCATTTTTAGGATGTAAGAAAAGCAGTTAGATATGGAGTTTTGCAAGGGAGCTGACTAATCATTATAATCGGCCTCTGATGAGGAGTTTGAGAGGTTGTAAAAGTAATCTTGGGGCAGTTTAAAGTCGGGATGCCATATAACTTACTGGGTTACAACAAAAAAGAGGCTTATTGAAAAGGTTGTGAAAAATGTAGTGTTTCCTGTGATGTTTCCTGTTTTGACAAGAGCACACGTGTCCTTTGTTGTGTCTTCAATGACTTTTCTTTGTTTTGGCAAGGAGCACATGTGTTGGCAATATGTCTTTCCTGTATAGGCCTGTTGGTGGCAAGGAGGGCACCTCTATTCAATGAATTCAGGTCTCAGTCTCACATAGTTGCTTGGATCTTGATGAGATTATCAGAGGATTGTAAAATAATTGAATTGGTTGGCTTTCCTTCCGACTGGTCTTTTACCTTTGGTATGGTCTGTGGCGCGTGGATTCTGTTATCTGTACAGGACTGGATTAATGGCTAGAAAGTCCTGCCATTCACTCTGCAATGTGCATCCTTGTGTCTCTCATGCTCCGTCTTAATTGGCTTCCCTTTAGGTTGAGTGGCTGCCATGGTAATGGCCTGTGGACTGACAGGTGTGTGCGTGTGGGGGGGGATCTGTCCACTCCACTATTGTTATACACCTCAACAAATCAACCCCTTTCCATAGTAACAGAGAGAGAATGTCTGTCTAGCTAATGTTACATTGCTTTGCTAGGCTACAAATTGTGGGCGGCTTGCACCAACACGGTTTAAGCCTTAAACTGGTTTAAATCAAGGTTTATATTAAATTGGTGTATAAGGATTAGGAACTAGTAGACATAGTTCACAAACTCAGTTTTTGCCATTAAATGTACTAGAAGCTCGGCCGCCCGAAGTCGGCGCCCTGGCCAACTCGGGAACAATGTAAATAGGGGATGAATGCCCCGCCCTTTAATGCAAACCCCATTATACCTGTTGTCATAGGATCTGTTTTGACCATGTGTTTGCGTGTGTCCATTTATGCCCATATATGGGGATATCTACCTGTCTACGTCCATTTTATGTCCATATATGGAGATCTCTGTAGGACCCGTTTTGACCATCTGTTTGCCTGTGTCCATTTATGCCCATATATGGAGTTATCTGTCTGTCTGCGTCCATTTTATGCCCATATATGGAGATCTCTGTAGGACCTGTATTGACCATCTGTTTGCCTGTGTCCATTTATGCTCATATATGGAGATATCTGTATCTGTCTGTCTGCATCCATTTCATGTCCATATATGGAGATCTCTGATCTGTTTGTCTGTGTCCCTTTATGCCCATTATGGAGATCTTTGTATCTGTCTGTGCCTCCGACTGTGTTGCAGACACAGTGCTGGTTCCCCCTTTAATGCAAACCCCATTATACCTGTTGTCATAGGACCCGTTTTGACCATCTGTTTGCCTGTGTCCATTTATGCCCATATATGGAGATATCTGTATCTGTCTTTTTGCGTCCATTTTATGCCCATTATGGAGATCTCTGTATCTGTCTGTGCCTCCGACTGTGTTGCAGACACAGTGCTGGTTCCCCCTTTAATGCAAACCCCATTATACCTGTTGTCATAGGACCCGTTTTGACCATCTGTTTGCCTGTGTCCATTTATGCTCATATATGGAGATATCCGTATCTGTCTGTCTGCATCCATTTGCCCATAAATGGAGATCTATGCAGACACAGTGCCGGTTCCGGAAAACCCTGATGTCAGACATCAGAATCCGAACCTTTCGTGCTGGTTCCAGAAAATCGCGTATCGGATCGGGTCGAGGCCGGGCACTGCACTACCTGCTGCGGCGGGGAACGCGCGTGCCGAATTTGAAATAGGGAATGAATGCCCCACCCTTTAATGCAAACCCCATTATACCTGTTGTCATAAGAGCCGTTTTGACCGTTTGCCTCTGTCCTTTTATGCCCATATAGAAACATCAGAATACGTAACCATGGCATTTTTTGTTGACTCATGTGGCGTACGTGATCTCAGAGCCTTTTATGATGTGATGTCACAATGAGTCAGCGCTTGCGCCGATTTCCTCCGGAACAGCCTGATGTCAACAATCAGCCCGCATAAGGAGATTCCGAACGTTTCGCGCCGGTTAGGGAAAACCGTGCGTCGGGTCGGGTCGAGGCCCGGCACTGCACTCCGTGCCGCGGCGGGGAACGCGCGTGCCGAATCTGAAGCCGGTGGGACGAACGGTTCTCGAGATACGCGGATTACAGACAGACACGCAGACACGCACGCACGCAGAGACTTCTCGCATTTATAGATAGATGATTAGTTTAACCTAAAGAAAGATGTTGGCCATGTTAGCAGTATTAACGGAACTCGTTGCAAGCAGCCAAACCATTTTCTAATTGCATCAAGACATTGGCAATAATAACAGTATAAAGAACAACCTCTTGTGTAATAGAAATTTTTATCCCACGATTTCGTAACCCATTTTTCACCCAGTGCCAATTGCCTAAGCTGTAACTCTGCGTGCTACCTTCCTTCTGCCAACCTGGGGAGGGCCCCGAACTGCTTCTTATCACCTGACAAGGGGGAGTTTCCTCGGTAGGACGTAGCACGTGGAAGGAACACGTTATTCCAACCAGTTCCTTCCCCCTCCATCAGGCGCTCCGGCTGGCCAGGGGGAGGCAGTATAGAAACCAGGATTACTGCATGTTTTTGTGAGGGTATCTACCAGGACCTTCCAGCTGTGAGGCGACAGCGCTACCGACTGCCCACTGTGCCAGTGTGCCCCCCTCTCCTCTTGTGTAATATTGATTAACTGTATATTAAAGCCTTTATTAAAGCCTTTAGATTAACTATTCTCTCTCTCTCTCTCCTCTCTCTCTCTCTCTCTCTCTCTCTCTCTCTCTCTCTCTCTCTCTCTCTCTCTCTCTCTCTCTCTCTCTCTCTCTCTCTCTCTCTCTCTCTCTCTCTCTCTCTCTCTCTCTCTCTCTCTCTCTCTCTCTCTCTCTCTCTCTCTCTCTCTCTGGAGACTGGGTTGCTGTGTAATAATCCTAGAATTCTACTTAGCTTGGTTCTGGCCTGACCTTGTACTGCTCAAACAGAGGCATTGTTTCGGCCCTCAGGGACTTCGAAGGGGATCGCTTTGTGTTCTGTGTTCGCTGCCACCACTAATTATTATGATTCCTTTATTATTTCGCCTCCCTCTCTCTCGCTCTCTCGAAGGATTTCCCCGTGCGTGTTCTGTGTCAAGGCCGATAGTTGCCGCGTGCACACCTCTAACAAGTGCAGCGGTTCAAACGGCTCTAAGCTCACTTCTGCTCGGGCGACACATTTTTCATTCAATCACATCCTGTTATGAGGACATGGCCCTTTGAAATCTGTCTGCTCCAAAGGGCATGCACACTGCGTGGAATTCAATCATTGGAGTGTAACAAGTATTACTGTTTGCCCCCGCCCACCCCCCTCCAATCGCTATATTTGACTCAGTGTTGTTGCCATTCAGAAAGAGCACCACCCTGTTTTCGAGTAGGGATTACCCTGAGATCTGCAAATGAATCACAATGCCGGTTTTAACCTCAAAATGAGTGTACCGGTGTAAAGCATACTTATTACTTACAGATACAAAGCCCACTATTTGCCCAGAGAGGTTGATGTTTCGTGTGGATTGTCCCACTTTGAGAACTACATTTCTGTTTGTGGATCTGCCTATGACCTATGTGTGTTGTTACCTGTGAGTTTCTGCCTTATGGACCTACATTCATACAGTATGTGTCGTTGTGAGCTTATACGTAGATCTTCTATTTTTTGTGTAAAGTTCTCAAAATATGGACACTAGGGTTCAAGTGGTTAATATAAAAAGGAGAAAAAAGCTTTCTATCACTCAAAGATTGGGAGTAGTAACTCGGAGGACCCCCTAGGTGTCCTGGACCCCCTGTTGAAGACCCTTGACCTAAGGCTACATACCTGCTGCTAAGTGGATGTAGCGATGTGTAGCTACTCTTTTGCACCTTATTACCTCATGTACAATACATACTTTCTGCTCATTATGCTATATACAGTGTATGTAGATACCTTTGGGTTTTTTGTGACACCAGTTGTACTGTATGCAAGCAAAGGATGTTTAACTCTACTAATGATTCTCGTGATTCAATTCGATTCTGAGTCACCATGTTTCGATCCTGATTGATGACATCGGGACAGGGATCTCCATATATGGGACATATAAAACGGACAAGGACGTAATTTGCAAGTGTGACTCGTGATGACATCAGCGATCTCCATATATGGGCATAAAAGGGACATCAAGCCAGAGCGTGATGTCAGAGCTGGCAAACCCATTCTGTTAAGAGTGGTTCCCCTGACATCACACTGACATCAGAGCATGATGTCGGAGCGACAAACCCATAGAACCACAGTGTCAGGCAGACAGACAGACAGACAGAGATACGGGGACAAGATGTGCCGCTTTTCATAGTAAACTTGCGACCAATTATATTACAATTATATATTATATACAATATAATTATATTTAGGCTATAATCGATTATGTCACGTTGCTGTATATCGAATATCGATGCAGAATCGTGCACAGCCAAATCGTGATGCATTGCTGAATCGATTATTTATGACGATGCACCCCTACCTGGGATATCGCAGGACCAAACAGGAAAAACATATCAGCATCCAGGTGCTGGTTTTCTGTGTATTCAGCACTTTGCCACAGCACAGGCCTCATGAACTGCAAATCCTCAACTCAGCATCATCACGTTACCGTACCACTAGAGGTGAACATGTACTATTTTAGCTATATTGTACCAGCAGCAGAGAAGTATTTAAGTGGTGACGTGAAGTGATTTCTAGCTGAGGAATTGCCTCACTCCAAGGGTCTGTATCACCTGATGTATGTCTGTCAACAACAAACTAGGTTCAAAGGCAGCATCACTGGGCTGTTTTATGAAGTCATGGTGTTTGATAAACAACAGAATTCCTTCAACCGAACATTGAGCTTCATCTGCAGGTATTTTAGTAAATCATAATCTCTTTCCCCCTCTATGGAGTGATTTGCTCGAATTAAACTAAAGAAGAACAATGCTCTTGCTTCTTTAAAGGGATAATTCACCCCCAAAATTACTTTTTTTCTATGGATTACTCACCCCATGGAGACTTGAATTCATGATATATATATATATATACGTATTTCCCATATTGCCTCCTGATTGGCTACAATTGCCTTCTAAAGTTTGTGTATGGGATGTGATGGTCGCTTATCTCCCGATTAGGGAGTCTTACTGTTAGGCCTATATATTTTTAGTTTGTGTCGCATTCCTAAGCACGCTCTTTGTAAAAAATAAAAATAAAAAAAGAAGAAAAAACTACCCCTTTAACTGCCAGGGCTTTTCTTTCTTTATTTTTTATTCCGTCTCCCTTTAATTCGTTTAGCCAGGGCCGTAGTGTTCTTTTTTTACTTTGTCCAGCCTAGAACCGTCTGACGAGTGTGATTAAAAAGGTGCGTTCAAATGTAGGATAGAGAAAGTTGAAGAAGCAGCAGTAAAAAGCTAAAAGAAAAAGAAACTTGCTGGCAGACAATGATAAAAAACCTGGCAGCAGACAGGGGTGACGTGATTCACAGGTAGTTGGGATACAACCTCACTGAGTAAAAGCTCTTTGTGATCAGACCTAGACAGTCTCAAAGTTGGGCTGAGGCCACTGTGCAGAACAAATGCCATGGGTGAGACCCTTCAAATAAATGGGTTCCTGAATTACCTGAACCCACCGTTGGCCTGATCTACCTGAAACTGCGCGCGCACACACACACACACACACACACACACACACACACACACACACACACACACACACACACACACAGCTAATAGACTAGAGTAAAAAACGTCAAGGCCAGAGCCACCAACAAAAAATGTGCTGTTGAAATTGTCTTGCAATCTGCACTGCTCCTTTAAAATAGCAATAAACTCAGTTAGCAGTTTGATTTGTCGTTTTTTTCAATAAGTATTGCAAATGGATAGTTCTGTTACATTTGGAGGAGATAAAAATGACAAACATGTTGCACAGTTGAAATGTCATTACTTTCGGATTATCGATCGAGCCTGGAGAGCCGTGCGGCATCGTGATTAAAATGATTGAATAAAAGGGCGAAAGTGAAACCAGATTAAAAACAACTGGATGAAATCAATAAAAACAACAGCTAAAACGAGTGCGGTTGCAGCCGACCGGACACACCCACCACCCCCTGCTCAAAAAGCCCCCGCCGATCCTGCACAGCTAGCAGAGTCGCAGCTGGCGCCAAAGTTATCTTTTAACCCAAATGCACCTGGTGAACCACAGCTAAGCCAAGTTGTAGAGGGAGTTAGCTGGCCAGGAAGGGAGCGAGCGATTAGCCAGAGAGGTGGTGGACAAGAGATGGAGGTGGAGAAGCCCTCCAACCACATGCATGCATGCTGCAAAGCAGCTGCATGTGTTTCTAACTTCTGGGATTCAACGTGACACATGGTCTCAGAAATTGTGTTTTTTGTCTTCTTGCCCAGGGATGTTATGTCACAAAATAGGGCCGTATGTCCCAACGCAAGAGACTCCTTTGGGGGGCCACCGATAGTCGAGTGGTTAGGGTGGGCGTATAGCACAGCGAGTCCCCGGTCAATTCCCAGGCCGGTCAGACCATTTTGCTGCATGTCATTAATTGCACTACTCTCTCTTTCTCCATGTTCCCTGTCTCTCTTTCTAACCAATCAACAAAAGGCAGAAAAGCCTTAATAATTACTGAAATAGAAAACCTAGCCTCCCCTTCAACATTGCATGGAGACCTTCATTTAACATGTGCCTGGGGGAAGGTTAGCATGAAGGAGTTGCTTTATTTATTTCTGAAACACTTAAGACTTTACATGGCGGACAACACTGCTCACTTTTGTATAATGTACTTGCGTGTAACTACTTTACGACCACACCACATGCACGCCCACGCACATACTCATTCATACGAGCACGTACATGTAGGCCTATAATAGCAGTGTGCGCTACAAAAAGCTTCAAGGTCTTGACAGTGACACGATGTCAAAATGGGTTATAGACCTAGCCTACTTGTTTTCCTTCTATAAAAATGAATAAATAAAATACAGAGCACTAAAACTTAGTCAATAGCCTATTAGTTTTTTGTATTTTGGTAGTCCTCCCACGACATGGGATAATTTCTATTACAGTATGTGAGCGTAGCCTTCTCTCTCTCGCGCACGCGCACGCACACGCACACGCACACGCACACGCGCACACACACACACACACACACACACACACACACACACACACACACACACACACACACCTTGTTCCTTCTACACTCACATCATGCATAAGCATCTATTTAAAGACTTCTTTTTTCTTGTAAATCTTTCCTTATCGCCATCTGTCAGACACCCTAACACTTTGATTTATATCAGCCTGCTGCCTGCTTCCCCACCAGATTGATATCAGTTACTATAGGGCTAATATGCTTGCGGGAGACATTTATTATTATTTATCTTTAGATTTAGCCTTCCCGGAGATTCATTCTACGGCCCATTTTATAGACATGTTAGCAAAGAATATGCTAATGTAATCTCTGCGGGTGCTCCCTGTTCAGGTTGCGGTGAAATTAAGACTTTACTGATCCGAACCAACATCACAGTCAGCTGCGATACAGGTTCCATCTATAGTCAATTAAATATGAAGCCATTCATTTCTTTTTAATAACATCATTAAAAAGAAATGATTTAATTCCTAAATGGTTCAGGAACTTTATTATCTGGCCAGTACGCATAAATGAAAACATGAAAAATTCAGTGTCCATTCAGAACCAAACGTATGGAAAATCATTTCAAGCCCCGACATGTGCGTGCGCGCACGCACGCACGCACAAATTAACGCATGATGTCACACTGAAGACGAGGAAATTAACGGAGGCTTATATAAGAAATGAAAGAAAAGCTACTTAATGACTTTTCATTGCCTTCTTTGAACTGTTCCCGTGGGACAACCGTCATTTTCACAAGATTATTTTTTTGTTGTTGGCTGGAACCACAGCAGTGATGAAGTTACAACATTGATCGACCAGTTGGCCTAACAATGAAATAGCCAATCGCAGAGCTTTCAGCCCTCCAGGCTAAAGGATGAAGCAGGGGCGTCACAAGGGGTAGGAAAGAGTTACTGGGGCCCCATCTATTGAAAAATAGCAGATATACAAGCTTGTAGAACTTTGAAAAGTTGTGAAAATGTGTGAAAATCTTTGAATATATGTATTTTTAAGCAAACATTTCTAACTCAAATTTTGCTTCTAGGGGGGTCCCTGGAACTAAATGTTTTGAGATCGGGGTCCGTGGCCAAATACATATCATCTTGGGGGTCCTTGACATAGGTTTCTTGCACACATTTTCACGATTTTTCAAAAATAGCAGATATACAAGCTCGCAGCGTGGCACTCGGTGCCGCGCTGTGAGCTTGAATATCTGCTATTTTTCAATAGTTAACATTCATGGGGGGCCCGCAGTGAATCCTTGTACCCAGGGCCCAGAATTTGGTGTGACGCCCCTGGATGAAGTCTATCCTAATAACATTTGAGAGAGAAAGAGAGAGAGAGAGAGAGATATGCTGCAACGACAATAACACCAATAACAACTTTAGTAACCGTCCACGGCCATAACCCATGGAAACCATCAATCTGCAGCCCGGGGGGTTTTCAATCACCATCCAGACCTCTCCAAACCTAAAGGTTTCGACCTCGTCTTGGCAGCTTTTTGATGTTTTCAGTCAGGGACATGCTGGGCCCCTGATTCAGCCCGGGAAAAAGAGTTGGAGAGTGATGGAATTTTGGATCATATTCCATATTGATAAACAGTTTTCCCCAACCATAATAAAGTACTCCACACAAGAAATGAGACCACACAGCGTAAATCCGTTTTGTGTTGAAGTTTAGTCAGAGTTCAAATTGTAGGTACTGTATAAGTACAGTAGAGAGCATTGCCACCCATAGTATCTCTGAGTACAAAGCATAATGATTCACAGATATATGGAGTTTACAGAATACATTAGTCACATTCTGATTGGACAATTAAACATAACATGGATTTGATGGGATGTTGTTGTGACTGAGTCTCGTGGACTCAGAAGCCAAGGATGTAGAATGTTTTGGCTTTTCATTATCCCGTGTCCTGTACATAATGACCTGATTGGCATCTCTCAGTGGTCATTCTCCTGCGTTAGTTAGTTGTTCGAAAACATCATGACATTGACACTGAAAATGGTATCTATACCATGTTAAACAACAATAACATATTTTACTATCAATTCCCTCCTGAGATAGCATTTGAAGTGTTAAATGTCAAGGCAGCATAAACAACAAGGGAAGAAAACATGGGTTAAACTTTTTTAAAGGTATTTGAAACAGAACATAATAATTGAACAATTTAAGTCAAAACATTTCGATAGCTTTAAGTTTTTTTTAAAGAGGAGAGTCAAAAGAACTGTATATTTCCAAAGTTATTTAAGTCTTTTAAAGGTATTTAAATCAGAATACAACCAAAGGTGAAAATATTTTGATAATGAAAGATAAAGGACTGTATAATTTGGAATCATTGGGGGGAGTGCGTCAAAGGGCAGTCTGAGATTAAACCAAGGATATTTTCTCTTATAATTTGGGGCCTGTAACGTTTAGTTAACATGAGTTAGAATATTTTTATGAGAGAGAGGAGAAAATCACACGTTCCTTAAAATATATTGATAGGAAAAGGAAACCTTTGATCCATCAATAACAAACATTGTCCTGTCGCACCATGACAAACTTTATCACTAAATTTAGAATCTTTCCAAAGTTTCTTCACAGCCTCACCTGGGTTTGGTGGAGGTGCACTCCAGAGAGTGCATTTAATGAAAGAGAATATATTTTTTTCTTTAGAAGTTTTGATTTATTTGGTGAAGTCATCACCTGAGATTGACGAATGTAGAATTTTGAAAATTTGATTAGTGTGGTGGAGCGTCATGGTCCATTCCCTTGCTTGACCTATGACCTTCGCGATATGTCCCAGCCAGGGTGGACTTTTTGACTCCACAACAGTAAGGTAGGACCTCTGTCCTCATCATTTCCAGTAAGGTTTTATAACGAATATGACATTTCAGTATGTAACATTTCCAAGACGAGGCTATGAGATCTTATCAAAAGAAGAGAGTTGTATGTTGTGACAAGACAGCTGTAAATATTAACAAAAATGATATAGGAACTCATGTGACTTGAATCCTCATACTCACGAAAAATGATCCTTCGTCACAGATCATGGGAAGAGATATGGACCATCTGTCAAATAGATAAGTCTGAAAAATAGAATAAACATCAGAATTACATGGAAGTTAAGACCATTGTGTGTATTTAGGTATAGACATGTTTGATTTGTTTTAGATATACATCACCAAGGGACACCATTTGTGTCAAATTGTATTAAGTTTGTTCTGTTAGGGGTAAACAGATTTAAACATGGTTAAGCAAAGTGAAATATATATATATTCTGAAATAAAATGAGATGAAAACAAAATGAAATATGTAAATATGAAATCAGAAAATGAAATATGAATTCAGAAAATAAAATATGAATTCAGAAAATGAAATATGAATTTAGAAAATGAAATTCTCCAAACACATTCCCTCCCGTTTGCCACAGCCAAAAATATTGGGTGTGACAAAAATTGTTTTGTTTGGAGGATAATTTGTTAAAATATGGTTAAATGAGAAACAGATGGTACCGAGGTACAGTAGGGTACCGAGGTACAGTAAAGAACAATGACTCTGCTCACTGTCAGAGTTAGAGTGAGCTTCCAGGCCTGTGAGGGGGGAAGTGTACCATACAATAGTTAGCGAGGCCTGTTTAAAGCCTCTCTAACCAGAAAATGAATGAAACTTTAAAGAAATAAAAATAAAAAAAATTAAATAGAAACACATAACATAATCATAATGTCATTATTATTATTATTATTATTTTTTTTTAATGTGTAATCCCGTATAAGCCCAGTAGGGTTGTAATAATTGTGGAATTTGACTGGGAAGGTTTGAATGGAGCCCAGCCATCTAAATTGTTTTTGGAACCGTCTCAGCCTGCTTTTACTCAAGTAAAGAGGATAAAGTATTACCAAAAATAAACCAACATGAGAAATTAAAGGTTGAGTAAAGCAGGGCTAGGCCTCTTCCATCCTTAACCCATACTGCAGTTTATGTGTTAAGAATGGTAAAAGTAAATGTTTTTGGTTCATGTCCATAAGATGTGGTTTAAAAGAACAGGATTACTAAATAATAAATCTCACACACACAGACCCTCTGACCTTGAAGGCCTGTCTTCTAGCAGACTATCAGTTGTTTTAGAAAGGAATGAAAGCAAGTCAGTTGTTTACACGTTCTCTGCAAGAGGAACGGTTTTCACGACAAAACAGTAGGACAGGAGAAAATGGGTTATAATAAAATAAACAGTCATGAAATTAAACTGGCTAAAATAAAATTGAAATAAAACCGTCAGTCCGTCAAGTTGAGTGTCAGTCAAGTTGGTTAGCGAGTTAGTAGAGTTCCTTCCACGATACCTGTCTATCCAGGTCGAGTCCGTCCTGTCCCCTAAAATGAAATAAATAAAGTAAAAATAATCCCTACCACATTGGTGAAAAAGAATTAATACATTAGGGAGAAAAAAAATTATTAAGACGTTAGGGGCATCATATATAAACATTCAAATAAACCCAAGCGTTGGTTGTTATCAGTACGAGTGTAGTCATACCAAGAGTGAATGAGATCCCTTTTTAGAGAGAGAGAGAGAGACAGTCATATGTGTAAATAATTCCTAGTTTTGCAAACCAGGCAAGTGAGTTAGAACACAAACAGAGGGAGAAAAACCCAAGACAGATTCAAATAAGACAGATTCAAATATAACCCCAGCACATTGTTATCAAGCCCTGTATTAGAATGTAAACAGTAGATTATACAGAACAAGAGCGAATGAAACCCATTTTTGAGAGAGAAAGAGAGAGCAAGGTCACACAGAAACTGAAACGGCTCGTGGCCTCTCAAGGTAAAAATAAGAAAAAATGAAAATAAAAAAAAACAATTCCAGCCCCTCATAGTTTTTTTTTTTCAAAATAAAACAATAATAAACCAAAATGTAAGTATCGGTCAAGCGAGCGCGGGCAAGCGTGAGCGCGAGCGAGCCAGCAGCATAAGCGAGATAAGCACAGAACACATGAATCATGTTGCTCCGCTCACTTCACCTTGGTGAGGTTTTTTTCTTTTCCTTCTTTCATAATAGACAGGCCAAAATGTAACCACAGGAGGAAAATGGGATTAGAGAGGATTAGACAGACAATATATATCATACATTTAACACTAATAAAAGGGTTTGTCAGTCAGAACTTGATTTCTTCTTTTTTTTTCAGAAGTCGTACTTAGTCAAAAGTAAACAAAATATAGTACCATTATCTCGGGGTGTCCCCAGGGTCAAAAGAGTGTTTGTTCTTTTCGGGACATTGTAATCCATGAAAGTCACGTAGCAGATCGACAAGCTCACAACGCGTCCCATCGCGTTGTGAGTGGAAGGCAGTGCCAGCCAGGTTCGGCTGGGGGGGGCCTTGTCAAGCCCGTCAGCATCTGAAAACACTGTTTGCGTTCTCGGTTCCTTCCTAATGAGGTTTGAGTGGTATCCAGCAACACATCCAGTGGCAATAATGTCTCCGCAGCTTCGCACATCCATTGAAATGTTCCAGGAAAGGTTTTAGGTATTGCTGGTAAATGGGAGTTCCCGATGATCTTCCAGAGTGATGTGAGGTCCGGGTTAAAAAGAGGTTCTGGGTTTAGATTGTAACATCTCATCCGTGTGTGTCCAGGATTTACACGATAAAAACACTGCTTCTCGGAGCAGGGGGCTTTTTTAGCTTGAATGGTCATGTTTCTTAAAAATGTTCTTGGGAGCGCTGAGATAAAAAGCTCCTGTATTCAACATCTCAGAGTCGCCTGAGACGGAAATAAAAATAAATAAAATAAGATAAGACTGAGACGAAAACGAAGACGTGTAAGCGTAAAGCATGAAGATTTCCGTCAGAACGTTCTGTTCTGGAACATAAAGGAAATCTACCAATTAAAATAACCACACTATTTCTTATGTGATTAAGTAGCTGGAAACAGCTATTATTGATAAAATAACCACGCGATTTGTTATGTGGTTAAGTGGCTGGGTTATGCACTGGCCAAGAGATTCTCCCTTCAGAACAATTGCTTTTGTTCTGGGTACACTAACAAAATCGTGTAAAGATTTCCTTCAGGACAGAAATAACTTTCGTCCTGGCAACACTAAACTGGAGTCTCGTGCTAAATAACACCAACTAATAATATGGACAAGCATGAATCTGTGACCAACAGTCTGCTATGTCCTCAGAACAGGAAACCGCAGTCCCTATTCTGTTACTCAAACGTGCAACGAAAAGCGATAAAACAATAGACTACAAAACATTAAACAATAAAAACGCAGCTTGGGCTAAAGATAGCTAGTCTCTAACTTAGCAGGTACAAACGTCTGAACCCCGGATTGTGGTGAATTAGGACTTAGCGTGTGAGAATGGAGCCCGCCTCTCAAGTCTCTTGTGCGGAGAGATGAGGGGAGAGAGACCGTCCGTGAACGGCTCCTGGTGTGGAACGTTGTGCCAGAGCCAAACCTGGCCGCCTCCATTTCGGCTTTCTTCAGACCGTTGTGAGGTTTTATCGATATGTTGATGTGGGAGAGAGTCATCATATCCGAATTCCTTTCTCCATATGGGCAAAAATGGTGCAATTGTGGGGCACCTAGAAACAACCTGTTTCATTTCCTCATTGTCTATCTTAGCCATTAAAGCTGTTATCAGTTCATTCCCCAAGCTTTGAAGAGACGCTTCAATTCAAAGGTGTTGTTCCGTTTGTAAAAAGGTTGTTTAGATTTCGGCAGGTGTTTTCTGCCTTCCTGTGCCGCGCTCAGGAGGAAAAAACGTGGAGGGAGTCCTTTCAGTGTTACTCCGTGGGAGTCAGGGGAAACGTCTGATAATATCCTCGGCTGGTTGTTACTAGCAGAGATGAACGAAGTGGGATTCCAAAACAAACTGTCCAGCTGTATCGAATCCATAAACGTCAAATCAGTAGAAATCCGTAACTGGTTCTAGCAGCGGAGAAGACAAAATGAGTCCAACAACGTTGAGTCCCCAATATCTCCTCGGAGCTAATCCGGCAATCGAAGGGCCATTTGATGGAATTTTGGATCATATTCCATATTGATAAACAGTTTTCCCCAACCATAATAAAGTACTCCACACAAGAAATGAGACCACACAGCGTAAATCCGTTTTGTGTTGAAGTTTAGTCAGAGTTCAAATTGTAGGTACTGTATAAGTACAGTAGAGAGCATTGCCACCCATAGTATCTCTGAGTACAAAGCATAATGATTCACAGATATATGGAGTTTACAGAATACATTAGTCACATTCTGATTGGACAATTAAACATAACATGGATTTGATGGGATGTTGTTGTGACTGAGTCTCGTGGACTCAGAAGCCAAGGATGTAGAATGTTTTGGCTTTTCATTATCCCGTGTCCTGTACATAATGACCTGATTGGCATCTCTCAGTGGTCATTCTCCTGCGTTAGTTAGTTGTTCGAAAACATCATGACATTGACACTGAAAATGGTATCTATACCATGTTAAACAACAATAACATATTTTACTATCAGAGAGGCCCTCATTGCGCAATATAGAGAGAGATCTATCTCAATAGCGTTGCTGCTAATCAAAGATTTGCCATTTCAGATCATGACAAGTGACAAGCCAGTGGGCCAATTACATGAGTTATATTTCGTTGTTGTCTGGTGGAAACCTTCTATGTCCAAAATTGTTTGTTTTGTATTCATCATTTTAAAAATGATTTAAATAGTGAAAACAGCCGATCTACAAGCACACGTGTGCTTATAGATCTGCTGTTTTCACTACTTTTGTGCGACGGCCTTGTATGATGAAGCAGGGCTTTGCGAAAAAATGTACACATTTGAAACTTGGAGATACGAGGTTTCTGCCCTACACTGACGATTTACTTTGTTGGCCGCCCATGCAGCCCCCAAAATGGAACGAAGGCCGACATTTTATTTTAATTTTTTTCCTATTGGCCGGCCTGGACCGGCCGGGAATGAACCGGCCGTTCGGGAGTTGTCTCACTTTTCCCAATGGCCAGCACGTCCCTGTTTTCAGTAACACAACTCACACACCTGGGAGCAAGAACCCAATATACCCACATCCTTTCTACAGCTGTGTACAGCGAGCAGCCCCAACTTTGAGAGTATTGCTCAAGGGAACACGGGCAGTCATTGTTGAGGTAGAAGAGAACATTTTTCATTCATTAAGCCTCAAGGGCATCAAGTTCCACTTTTTCCACCCTTTCCCTTCGTAAAAAAAACACATTTTCGCACAAGGAAACAGAAAGTGAACATTTTCACAATCTCTCCATTCAACCAAGTTTTATTTATATTGTCGTTGTCGGGTGGAAACCTTGTATCTCCGAAACCGTTCGTTTTGTATTTATCATTTTAAAACCGATTTAAACCGCGAGGCGTTGTGTGCTTGTAGATCTGCTGTTTTCACTAGTCTTGTGTGACAGTCTTGTATGATGAAGCAGGGCTTTACTTTATGAAAAGAACATACACATTTGAAACTTGGAGATACGAGGTTTCTGCCCGACGGTGACGATATATTTTGTTGCAAATACCTTTAAAACAACTGGGCATCCAAGGTCCATTTTTAACGGTCAATTTTGGAGTATAAACTGTCACCTTGTCTGTGCTGAAAGTCACTCAGCCTCAAGCAGGGGCGTCACAAGGGGTAGGAAAGTGGGACTGAGTTACTGGGGCCCAAGGTGGTGGAGGGGCCTTAATTATTTTATACTTTAGCTATTGAAAAATAGCAGATATACAAGCTCACAGCGCGGCACCGAGTGCCGCGCTGCGAGCTTGTAGATCTGCTATTTTTGAAATTTGTAACTCAAATTTTGCTTCTGGGGGGTCCCTGGAACTAAATATTTTGAGATGGGGGTCCGTGGCCAAATACATATGGGGGTCCTTCACATGAAAAGGTTTGAGCTCCACTGACATCGAAACATAGATTTTTCAAGAAACCTTAGAAGGATTTGAAATATTCAAAGATTTTCATGATTTTTCAAAGTAGCAGATCTACAAGCTCGCAGTGAGCTTGTATGTCTGCTATTTTTCAATAGTTAAAGCACAGGGGCCCCACAGTGAATCTTGTACCCGGGGCCCAGAATTTGGTGTGACACCCCTGGCCTCCAGTAACACAAATAATAGCCTGTGTCAGTACAGAGTGTTCCGAAGTGTTTGTGTTACTGGGTTCCTCTCGGAATATGAGAAGAACCGAGCACAAACACTGTGGAACATTATGTCTCTCTGCCCATGATTGAGACAATATATTTTTATAGCAATAGGATAGTTAAGGTTACGGTTAGGTTATTTTTATTAAAAAAATCATTTGAGAAGAAAACTTAAAAAATACCGAGCAGATTAGCCTTTTCGCAACCGTCAGGTCGCAAGTATACTATGAAAAGCTCCCCCCGTGTCTGTCAGTCTCTGCCACCGTTGGCCCTATCGATGCCAAACTTTGCACACTCATTCCTTGGATGGCAAATCACAACCTCCGCCCCTGATTTCTCACATGGCCCTCTTCTACCGCCACAGTCAGGCAGATTTTTGCAAGACACATTTTTGGACACCGAACTGCTCCTACAGATTTTGGCCTAAAATCACGCGAAGTGGTACACACTGACAGTATCTCTAAAGTCATGGTCCTATTTCCCATATTCTCTCCTTATTGGCTACGACTGCCTTATCTCCCGATTAGGGAGTCTTAAGCCTCTATCAGAGTCCAGGGTGAAGAGCTATTCACCGCAAATTTTAGGTGTAAAGCTATCCACCTAAAGTGAGAAAATAAGTGGAGGCCATCATAGTCAGTCACGGTGAAGTCCTATTCACCGTGACTGACTGGTCTAGATCGACCAATCAGTGAACGAGGTGATGGGCCCCTGAAAGTGATGGGTCTGAAAGTAAAAACAGAGAGATGTGTCGGGCGAGTAATGACGTAACGTTGTAGTTTTATGACTCAAAAAGACTACACCGTGGTGGATAGCTTATCACCGCGGTACAGACTCTGATATGGGCTTTACTGGTGGTAAATTAGAACAGTACATGACACAGACACATACACGCCTGCACGCACGCCGTCACAGACAAACACACACGGTGCAATGTGCAAATGTAGACGTTAGTCCTCTGGCCCTCGAGCACATATAGTGTTTGGTCCTCATTCAGCGCCTGGTGATTTTCTTTCCCTCTGGAGCGCCCTGACCTCACTCACACGCAGTCACACCAGGCATGTGCACACATAGACATCAAAGGGGGCTTGAGCCCCTGCCCATTTATCCGTCTGTAAAAAGTGCCCTCTCAAGACGATGCGTGCAGTTTTTTACTATGGTGAAAGAAAGGCAATAAGTGCCCTCTTTTCATGCCATACCTGAAGGCAGCGTTCAAGAGAATTGCCTTGTCCAAACTCCCCTGAAGTTGAATGCAGCATCTTTTGTTGAAAGAAATACCCTCTCTGTGTAGAAATCCATGCCGTACGCCACATCTCCAGTATTGACATGATAATGTTAGTTCAGTGTGGTATCGAGCACCGAAAATAGCCGACCTCCAAGCTCACAACGTGTTGCACTGCAACGCTTTGTGAGCTTGGATGTCTGCTGTTTCTGATATTTTCACCAAAAGGCCCTTGAAATTTCAGCCCCTGCCTCTGTAACATCCTCTGCACGTCCCTGAGCCACACAGAACTCTTTTAGACACACATACGGGCCACCATTTTTTTTCCTGGATGAAAACAACACAGCTTTTATCATTGGAACGTAATGTAATCATGTTTTTAGTTTTTTTTTTGTTTTCGTCCTAGCGCAACGTGGTGAAGTATTGTAGTGTAGGTAATTGCAACAAAACAGGACCACCAAATATTCGAAACTTTCTGCGATTCTGCCAATAATAATCACATAATTTGAGAGTGACACACACATCTGAGTTTTTGTCGGGCCAAACAATAAATCACAAGATGTTGATGCCCTTGCCCTATTGGCTCATACTAGGACATAATGTTTGTGTATAGGCAGAAGAATAAAGGGCCATTCACATTGAGCACTAGAACTATAAGAGTAGGCTATAGTAAAAAAAAAAAAAAGAAAAAAAAAAAGAAAAAAAAACGTTCTTATTGTCAAGTGGATGGCAATTAAAATAATACAAAGGTGAACGATATAGTAGTTATCTTTATAGTTAGTGTGAATGGCACTCCAGTTTCTGTGGTGCTGCAAATGATCCGACAACCAACGTGTGCTTTTGCCATCCTCAAAAGTAACACTGACATAATGCATCAGATGTATGAAAATTCATACACACAGAAATAACAGCGGGGAAAAAGAGAGCGACAGAATGAGAGGGACTGAAAAGAGAGAGAGGAGAGAGAGAGAGAGAGAGAGAGAGAGAGAGAGAGAGAGAGAGAGAGAGAGAGCACCTCCATTATTCATCTGCTCATCTCACTGCAGTGGTGCCAGCAGGGGGAGGTGTTGCAATATTTGGTTGACTGCAGGCTGCCGGTGGCACAAACACACACACACACACGCACACGCACACACGCACACGTAGGCACTATAGGCATGCAAGTGTGCAAGCACAAAAACAGGTTCATATTTGTGCAAATGCACAGGGGTGAACACACACACACACACACACACACACACACACACACACACACACACACACACACACACACACACACACACACACACACACACACACACACACACACACACACACACACACACACACACACACACACACACACACACACACACACACACAGAGAGAGATTTTATTTTTTTCATGGCCAGAGCTAATGTCCCGTATACCGGAGCAATAACTCATAGTCAGAGACAGTGACTGTGTACAGGCTGATTCTTCCTGTTGTCACTGTCACTGTCTCTCTCTCTCTCTCTCTCTCTCTCTCTCTCTCTCTCTCTCTCTCTCTCTCTCATCACTTCCCCCCCCCCCTTCTCCATGCCTCTGTCGGACTATAGGATGTCATGAAGGAGAGGTACATGTGAGACCAGCATACCAGTGAGAGAGCCATGTATGGTTGAGGACCATGAAATGTCTCCCCTCACATGGGAGCTTCTGACATGTTGCCTTGTTGGTCTAGGCGAGAGAAGGGGAGAGAGAGCGAGAGAGAGACAGACAGACATGTAGAGAGCTATAGATAGAGAAATATCTGCTTAAGTTGTAGTGTGGGTGAGTCACATACATACGTACGTACGTACGTACGTACTGTATGGTTCTTCTTTTTTGGACTTATGGATTTGTGTCAAATACTTTTTTCAACAATTCAAAGCAAAGCAACCAAGCAAAACCAACATTATACTTCTTAAAGATCGTGTCTAACCTTAATACATACTGTAGGCTACAACTTACACACTTGTTTTTCCTTTTGGTTTCTATTCTAGGTAGTTAAGACGAAAACATGGAGCAAAATTAGTTTTCCTTTGATAAGAATTCTTATCGAACAGTGCACCACACACACACACACACACACACACACACACACACACACACACACACACACACACACACACACACACACACACACACACACACACACACACACACACACACACACACACACACACAGTATGCACGTGCACACATGCATGCACACAGAGACAAACACACATGATGCAATGTGCAAATAGACGTTAGTCCTCTACCCCTCAGGCATAAAACAAATGTGTTTTGTTTGATATTTGACCTAATTATTGAAAACATTTTCAGATGTATTTTTCTGTTTTGGTTTCTATACTGATGTTATTCAGTGTAATGCACCAACTTCAAAGGACCACATGGAAATACGAGTTTTCATTCATGCTTTTTGTGTCATGATAGTTCTTTGAGTTTTCAATTAAAACTAAAAAAATTATAATAATAATAATTAAATCTCACTGACAATATCTGTGACAAGATACCTGACAATAAAAAAAAACAAGAAATGACACAGTCCTTGCGCCTATAGCCTTGCTGAAGTGTTGACGTGACAGAAACACAGATTGCAGTACTTGCGCGCTCTGCTGGCGCAAGTAATGATGTAACATCATACTGTGGCGTCCAGGTGGCTGACGATCTGTAGACCAGCTTTGAAAGCTGGTAAAAACTCTGATTCTTAAGTGTGATGCTCTACTGTAGTCTCGCGAGGCCAGACTGAATTGGGCAAATGCTCCCGGCATACAGTCTGGCAAACGGAAATAGAAGCGATGAGTGCGAGATAAAGCGGATGTGACGCAACCGCTCCCTTGGTGCAGTAACAATAACATGTCCTACTGGAAGCGTTACATCTCCTTTCAATATTTCTGAGTGGGTTATTTCGTCTTTCTCTGGTGTTATTGGTGTTACCTCCATGATGTTTTCAAACGTTTTCTTAAACTATACACCCATAACAAGAATAGGCCGCTCAAATAACCTTTTCTGAGCTATTGTGTTTCTGTTATGTTTCCAATGGGACTACAGTTCCGTGCAGCACTGGCTACTTCCGATACTCGCCGTTCGGGAGCTGCCGTTCCAGACTCTATATAGCATTCGGAGATTGTGGAATAGTTGTCTGGCTACGCGAGACTAGCTCTACTGTACATGATTCCAGTAAGTGAAGAAAAATCACACCCGTACTGCAGACTAGAAAATACTGTTCCTGAAGAAACAGTGTGGGCTTGAGTACAAGCACAGTATGATGATGATGGCGTATAGATACAGTATGTGCTCAGCATCATATTGTCCAATTAGAAAAGGGACATAATATGGATGGGGACATACAACAAGAGTAGTTGATACAATGGAGAAGCACTGCATATCGTCATTGTCACGTGGAAACCTTGTATGTCCAAAACCGTTTGTTTAGTTTATCATTTTAAAAATGATTTAAACTAGTGAAAACAGCCAATTTACAAGCACACAACACCTTGCGCCACGAGGCGTTGTGTGTTTGTAAGTCTGCTGTTTTCACTACTTTTGTGCGACAGCCTTGTATGATGAAGCGGGGCTTTACTTTGCGAAAAAACAAAACTTGAAATTTGAAACTTAGAGATACAAGGACAAGGTTTCTGCCCGACAGTGGCGATATACTGTATACACATGGTCATACACACAAAGTCACGCAGGGACGCGCAGAGAATGTTAGAGAGGCAGGGGCTGGCATTTCGAAAAGGGCCTTTTGGTGAAAATATTGAAAATAGCAGACCTCCAAGCTCACAACGTTTGTAATTAAGAGTGAAAAAGCTCATGTTGGAGCTTGGAGGTCAGCTATTTTCGGTACCACACTAAACTAAGCATAATCAAGTCAATACTGGTCAGATGTGGCTTACGGCATGGATTTCTACACAGAGAGGACAATTCTTTCAACATAAAATGTTGCATCCAAGTTCAGGAGAGTGTGGACAAGGCAATTCTCTTGAATGCTGCCTTCAGGTATGGCATGGAAAGAGGGCATTTGCAATTATTTCACCATAGTGAAAACTGCATGCATGGTCTAGAGAGGGCACTTTTTACAGAGGAGTAAAAGGGCAGGGGCTCAAGCCCCCTTTGATGTGTGCACATGCCTGAAGTCACGTATTGGAGTGGCTGGCACCGCTCAAAAAGGGAGGTTGACAGTTGTGCCAGCCAGTACCTGGAATGGTCTCTCCGTGCGTGTGTGCGTGCGTGCGTGTGCGTGCACGCTCGGAGCGCCTAGGTGACCATGAGAGACTGTTCATGGAAGCAGGACCAATCACTTCAGCTACCTGTTTGGCTTCAAAGCATTACGTTTGCAGAGCCCTCAGGTTGTGTAATTCCATTCTTGTCACAATACGAAATGTGAAAAATAATCACTCAAAGAAGGAGAAACAAAATGTACTGCGCTGCGGGGGAGAGAGCAAATTATAGACCATAACACCAATACTTAAAGCTTTAATGAATAACAAATGTTACTGTGGTGGTTTCTGTTGTTTAATATATATATATATATATATATATATAAATATATCATTGATATAAATAGATATATAAATAAATCACAAGAAGAAAAGGGCAGCAAATTATTCCTCGGGGGTAGGTAATATTGAGCTGAGGTGAAGCCTTATTTTCTGTTACATTATTAACACATCGCCTGGCCAAGCTCCCATCATGTGCCAGGGGACCTGGCTATTACTCACGCACACGGCCCAGACTTTGCCACGTGTGAACTTTATATATATTTTCTTCTTTTTCTTTTAGCACTGAATAAATCATTGCTGTAAAATCTGTGGCCTAGCTGACCAATGACCAAGTACATTCTCTCTCTCTCTCTCTCTCTCTCTCTCTCTCTCTCTCTCTCTCTGCAGTGCACCAACCCCCTCTGGTCATCTGCCATTTGCGACCTCACTGCTGCTCTCATGAAATTCTATCATTTGAATTTTTCATAAGTTGCTGCTCTCATTTTGTGAGCCACAACACGAACGAACGAAGCCGAGCGAGCGGGTTTCCATCCGAGCAGAACGGTGTGTGAGTGTGTGTGTGCATGTGTGTGTACCGTAACCACACATCTGATTGGCTCTCGTTATACCAGGCAGGAGCCTAGGGCAGTGGTTCTCAAAGTGCGGTCATCATTCCAATGAACGAAGCCACATTCGACTGTTGTATTTTTTTTGCATCATGACCTATTCTATTCCATAATATGCCAAAATCAAGAAGGCAATTACATTGGTTTCTCTTCATTTTCAAATGCATTCATTAAGTTCTTTACTTCTTCTTACTCCTTCTTACTTGAAACAGAATTTGGTTAAATCTACGTCATCATATCCCCTCTTACCCCAGGGCTCCACTGGCTGCGTCGCGTTGCTCTGCGTCTTGACGGCGTCATTGACGCCGTCACATTGGCGTCCGACCGGCTCCACCGCAGCGCAGCGGCTGTGACTGTGAGGTATTCATTCTATGGCCAATATAGCCCATTTCCAAAACAACATGAAAATCACGTTCAAACAGGAATAAAACTATGAATGTGAACGTATAGAGCGCACTATGTTCACAGCAGAGAGCAGCAATGCACCACTGACCACTTTGTCATGGTTATAGCCTGTTGTACATAATTTTATCAAAGTAGACCGCTGTATATTACATACAAAGATATGCTAGGATTTTTGGGATTTCTAGTCACCCTTGTGAATGGATAGCCAACAGCAGAAACGCACGTATACTAGCCTACATTTAAATATAGGCCTACAATGCATTTATTCATATTTTATACATGACTGGACGTTGTGGACGCCGTCAAAAAATTGAACCGGGGCGATTTTTGAGTTTGGACGCCGTCAAGGGAGCGTCCGACGCGGACGTTGACGTCGCCAGTGGAGCATCCCTTCATTGATTAAAACGGGAGCGTTCCCAACGCTGACGTTGACGCGACGCTCGACGCGCCCGGTGGAGCCGGGGGGTTAGACACCTGCAATGTCCTTACTTTGATCAACCAAAAATCTCTAAAGAGGTTGGACGAAGGTCATTCTGCTACAAAGCTCCATCTGATTGGAATGATCTTCCTCGATCTCTTAGACTCATGTCATCCCTCTGTCGCTTCAAGACTTCCCTATATTCACATCTTGATTAAAGTTGTTTATGTTTCTAAATGGACTGTACCTGTAGGGACACACTGTGCCCTTATCTCTCTTCTGTCGCTCAACAGCTGGTGGTGTGGTGGTGGGGGTGGGAGAGGATAAGAAAGCTATCTGTGTACTTGCATTCTACAAGTCTACTGTTCATGTTTTTATGAGTCCCCATCGAAAATGAGATGTTGCATCTCAAAGGGCTATCCCTTCAAAAAAGATCTGACAACTGAAATCTATTCAAATGTATCTGTATTCATTCCATTCAGGCATGTGTGCCCATAGACATCAAAGAGGGCTTGAGCCGCTGCCCTTTTATCCATCTGTAAAAAGTGCCCTCTCCAGACCATGAATGCAGTTTTTACTGTGGTGAAAGAAATGCAAATGCCCTCTTTCCATGCCCTACCTGAAGACAACATTCAAGAGAATTGCCTTGTCCAAACTTTCCTGAACCTGAATGCAGCATCTTATGTTGAAAGAATTCCCCTCTCTGTGTAGGAAATAGGAATCCATGTTGTATGCTACATCTACAGTATTGACTTGATTATGCTTAGTTCAGTGTGGTATCAAACACTGAAAATAGCTGACCTCCGAGCTCATGTGATGTCGGCTATCTTTGATATTTTCACCAAAAGGCCCTTTTAGAAATTTCAGCCCCTGCCTCTCTAACATTCTCTGCATGTCCCGGTTTCCATTGTCCTGGACTCCTGACTCTAAGGTCTGATGGTCGCAGCCATGGGTCCGCAGCAGGGCAGCAGGTTACCCTGGAACTGACATGGCATCAAATACAGTGCTGACAGGAACAGGGCAGAGTGGGAGTGAGAGGGCGCCATTATCTCGCCCGCACTATTCTTCTTCCTGTCTCTCAGCGGACGCTTCCACGCCATCTTGCACCCGTCCAGCCGGCGGGGTCGTTCACGCTACACTCCACCGGTGAGACGCGAACCAGTAGAGTGAGACAAGAGTAGGGATCGGTGGAGGGGAGGGGGGGAGAGAGAGAGAGAGAGAGAGAGAGAGAGAGAGAGAGAGAGAGAGAATGGGGAAGGTGCAGAGGCAAAGTGAGGAGAAGTAAGAAGGGAATGAGTGAAGGGAGGGAGGGAGGGAGGGTGGGCACAGTCGAGGGTTGGAGAAAGCAAGGGAAAGAGAATAAAATAGACAGAGCCAATGGGGGGGTAGGCTGGGCAGCACAGTAGCTCAGGGTTAATTCAACTCCGAGAGAGACCCAAAATGGACCCACATGCCGGGAAGATGGAGAAATTCACTCCGGGAAAAGACATTAAAAAGTTACTTAAGTAAATCTATTATGCTCCACAAGAGGCAGACATGCACCTTTATGCTCCAAATCCAATAACGTCTCTGGTAATTGTTAGAAAAATGACACCCTATATCTCCTTCCCCACTAACACTCGTAAATAGCCATATCTAGCCCATATCTCCGTCCTCACTCACACTTGTTTAACACCTCTAATTCTGGGGGGGGGGGGGGGGGGGGCTTCAGTTCCCAGAGGCAGGACATTGATGACCTGCACAATCACACCCAGAGCAGACACGACGACGCTGCATGATCTCATGCCAATAAAAGCACCATCTCAGCCTGACAAAGACATTGTAAATTGAGCTTAATACATTTTTCATAAACTCATGAATAACCCAATAGGGGCACAAATCAGAAGTTAATACACACCGCAGTCAGACTACATAACTCCTCATTCACTCTGCGGAAAGTAAGAAAAATGACTGTGCCAGTGTGAATATATTACCCAGACCTGTGATGTATGGAGGCCAAATTGACCTTTTACATGCCGCCTATCAAAGGGCTTATTGCATAATTGAAAATCTTTAGAATCTAAATGGACACCAAATCTCATCTACAGCCAATGTAAAACATTAGGAGAAACAGGACTTGTGTGGGCTCTTTCTGTGTCCCAATTCCAATTATGGGACTCCTTTTTATACAACCCGACACCTTCTTCACAGCAAAACCCTGAGGGTTAAGGAAATGCATAAATAAAGAAGACACGTACAGGTCAATTTCTAATCTCTCAAGGTGGAATTACTAGCCAGGAGGTTGCTGTATGTGTCTGTGAAACACTGACACGTAAAAAAAAAAACACATTTTAACGCCGGACAAACAGGCACTGAGACTAATCTCCGGTGTCATCAAGTGACACTTTGAGGAGCTGTTCCATTTGCAGTGAATGAGCCAGGAGAAACTTGTGATCACAGTGACAGGTCTGCACCAATATACTGTATGTTCTGGGGACACGGGCACATCTTCTGGTTCACGGCTCTCAACTCTTGTACGAAAATAAGGCTCATCTGGGTGGAAAAAAGCCCAAAGCATTGTTCTGCAAAAGTTCACAAAGTCAGCCCGCCTTCCTGTGACAGCTGAACAGCCGCCGAAATCCTGTCCTGATGAGAGAGTCTCGCTTCTCTGGTCTCCAGCTACAGGGTGTTCAGAGTTGTTCACATTCAGAGTAATGTGTTATTGAGTTGGAGACGACTATAACTCCTTTCATCTTTGCTAAATAATACAGTACTGTATGAAGTTTATAAGTTGAGTTGAAAAATATTGTTTATCAAAAGTTTTAGGAGCTAAGTATGAATATACAAAATCTATACCAGTGAGACGCCTAAGGGCGAAAAGGGGGATTTGGTTCCCCTGGCATCACAGGGATCTCCATACATGGCAATAAGAGGGATTTGGTTCCCTCACAGTGATTGGCATTCACAGATATGGGCTTAATATTGATGACATCAGGGATGTCCATATATGGGCATAAAAGGGATTTGGTTCCCCTGGCATCACAGGGATCTCCATATCTCCATATATGGGCATAGAAGGGATTTGGTTCACCTGGTATCACAGGGATTTCCATATATTGTTCCCATGACATCACAGTGATGACAGAGCGTGATGTCAGAGTGTAAGAGTTAATCAACAAAAAAGACAAGCGAATTATCTGTACGGGCACGGACAAGATGTGACGGTTCTGATAGTAATCTGCGACCTATGGTCACAATTAAGTAAGTAAGCCTCGGTGAGCCATGAGGCCCATAGGGCAGGAGCCTATCTCCTGATTCTGTAGCGTGAGGCAGCTTGATGTACAAGTAGGTTGTAGGTTCACACTCTATAACATCCGTAAAATCAGACCTTTCCTCACCCAGGAGGCAGCCCAGCTCCTCATCCAGACATCCGTCATATCAAAACTTGACTATTGTAACTCTCTCCTCACTGGTCTCCCGGCATGTGCACTTAAACCTCTCCAACTGATCCAAAATGCCGCGGCACGACTGGTCTTCAACCAGCCTAAGTTCTCACATGTCTCTCCCCTTCTCTGCAGCCTCCACTGGCTCCCGGTTGCAGCCCGCACTGAATACAAAACACTGATGCTGACCTTCAAAGCAGCCAAAGGTATGGCTCCTCCATACCTCCAAGACCTGATCAACCCCTACACCCCCACCCGTTCACTTAGATCAGCCAACACAGGGATGCTGACAGAACTTTCGCTAAAAACTCCAGGACAAAGGTCCACCCTCCTGGCCCCAAGCTGTGGAATAAACTCCCTGTCGCACTTAGAACAACGGACTCACTTGCTAGCTTTCGCCGTGGACTGAAGACTCACCTTTTCAGACTCCACCTAAACCCATAGCACTTCAATGACCATACATAAAGCTAGTTAGCAGTTTTTAGGTTTTTTAGAATCCTTTTTCTTTTCTTTACTGATTATTTTGTTTTTGTAGTTTGATATTCATAATACATTTGTTTATTGTTGTTGATGCTCTGAAATTATCTTGTTTATTATAGTGATGTATTATCTGCTTATTGTAAGTCGCTTTGGATTAAAAGTGTCTGCTAAATGCCTAAACTGTAAACTGTAAGTACACCCCCTGGACACGACGCAGGGACTTGCCCCCAATCAAACCCTTAATGCCGGTCCCATTTTTTAGAGTCTTTGGTATGACCCGGCCGGGGATCGATCCCCGACCTCCCAGTCTCAGGTCGGACACTCTAACCACAAAGCCACAGAGCTGGTTTCTATATAACGTGAAGGAAATGGTAACAAAACTGGGAGAGAGCCAGCCGATATATGATGGAAAGAAGTAAAGGAAGTGAGTCCAAGAGACCAGGTGGAAGGGGAGCATGGCCAGGAGTATCGAAGGAGGGGGGTTCAAACATTTCTAACATGGTTGTGCATGGGAGAAGAAATGGTTGCAGTTAGAGAGGATATGCAGTTGGCTGGATGGAAACAGATGGTCCGCTGTTGCGACCCTAATGGGAATTATCCAGAAGAAGACCATTAATAACGATGGACTTTTATTAAGCTATGACTTGTAACTAACCCTGTTTTATTATTAATACTTCAAGAACAACTCCCAGACAAAAGTGGGGTGAAAAACACAAAATGTATTATTCAAATGTTGTGAGGTAACTCCTACTCTTCAGAAGATTTGCTGAACAAGGTCCCTGATCATCATAATGGGGACAACAACAAACATAACCATGGGAATTTGTGCAGCCCTCCAACTTATCGAATTTGGGTCTCAGGAAGTCTAAACACTAAATATTCACTAAAGAAGTTTGCTTCCAGCCCTGGGCGCTTTTATTTGCTTTGCTTAAATTAGAAGACAAACTTTTTGTTTCTGTGTCCCCAGGTGAGAGCAGAGGGCTCTCGGCTAGACGGCTAGTAGGCACTGCATGCAAGCCTCTAACAAGTAAACTTTGTAGCTATGCAGCGTGAATGATGCCATTTCTCATCGTCAAGGGGGACTCCATCAAAATAGACTTGTTATTCTGTGTCTGTTACCGGAGCACGCACGCACCCACTCACACATGCACGCACGCACACGCATTCTGTTGTTTAGTTTTTGTTCCGTTCTAGGTCGGTGTATTAGGTTTGTAATACGCATTTCAATAACCTGACAGTATAGAGGCACACTTTAAGTCGATAATGAAAGATGGCATGGCCTATAATGTTTAAATTCCATGCATTTCATTACAATTCAATTCCCCAATAGTTATGTTGGGCACAATTGTAACACTATTTTGATTTAAGCAAGTAATATAATTCAATAATTCATGCAAGGAGGACGACAAAATAGAAAAAAATAACAGTGGCCAGACTGACAGTAAGCTAAGTAATTTACGACCAGTTTGTTTTCTTGTAGATCTGCTACTCTTAGGTACTTCCAATTCTATCGATGTATGGAAACAACTATATGAATTACTATATGAAACACATGATGGTATGGAATGAGGAATAAAGTATCCATACTTTTGAAAGCCCTAATCGTCGCTGCCAGGTTGTAAAAACACGGGTACTTTTTATGACAAAACCTTTGTCCCATGACCTCTTGTTAATACTCTTCATTAGCAAAGCGGTACACAGCATCTCTAAAGTCATGTCATCAACATGGATCTGTCCCATTTTCCATATTCCCTCCTGATTGGCTACCACTGCCTTCTAAACTTTGTGTATGCGACCTGGCGGTCGCTTATCTCCCGATTTAGGGAGTCTTACTGGTCTACATCAACGATCTTCGCTAGTTTTACGCAACACTTGTACAACAAAGTAGGTCATTCATTTACGAGGGAGAAATCCCATAAAAAGATGAAACACTCCTATCTGATGGAGGAACCAGGAGTGGGGTAGTTGTTTGTTGTTTCTTTGTTTTGTTTTGTTTTCTCTCTATGTTCATTTGTCTGGCCTTGTGGCTTATGAATCGTGATGTTCATGTGATGTGCGTGCTCTGTGTCATGATTATTTTGTATTTTTTGGGTTTTTGTTTTTTGTGGGGTTTTTGTTTGTTTTGTCTGAGCTTTTCTTTTGTTATTGCTTTGTATGTAAAAAAAAAAAAAGAAAAAACGAAAATAAACATATTGTTAAAAAAAAAAAAAGATGAAACACTGTCTGTTAATACAAGGTTTCTGCCCAACAGCAATGACATGTCTTTTCTCAGTAGTTCTGTCCTTGTCTCCACCTCACACCCTCTCCAGGTAGAGTATAACCCTTTCTGCAAAGGACTCTCTGTATGGTAGATCTGTCAGATATGAGCAGTCAGCTCCCAGTCCTTTGTGGGAGTGAAGCCATCACCATGGCAATGTACCTTACAGTACATCACCTCTGCTTTGTGTGCATATTGTCTCTGTCGGGTGGAAACCTCGTATGTCCAAAACCGTTCGTTTTGTATTTATCATTTAAAAAATGATTTATTTCACAGAGATCGGCTATTTTCACTAGTCTTGTGCAACAGTCTCTAGTGATGAAGCAGGGAAAATAAAACATACAAATTTGAAACTTGGAGATACGAGGTTTCTGCCCGACAGTGACGATATGTAAAGCCCAGGGGGAGTCGAGCCCCATGGAGGCATAGCACACATACCCCAAGGATCCTTGCGGCCCCTTCCGTGTACAGCAAGCAGGGCTTGCCATGAAGCTCTCAGCAAGGGCCCTTTGATGGCTGCCGAGTACAATGCAACACAAAAAGAAACGGCGCTAACCTTATACCAGGCCTCCCACAGGTCAGATGAGAAGGGTTGAAAGACCCCCGCGTCTGTATTTTCACACAAAGAGGAGAGGCAATTTGACAGCAGCCTACAGCTCATGTACTGGTTCAGCAACACAGATGAGTACACTGGTAGAGCAGTGGTAGAATAAGTATTCAGATTTAATTATATATATATATATATATATATATATATATATATATATTATATATATAGTCTTTGGAATGCGACAAAAAACAAAAAAAATATTATTGAACTCAAGTCTCCATGGCATGAGTAATCAATAGGAAAAAAAGTCATTTTGGGGGTGAACTACTCCTTTAAGTAAATTATAGCGATACCATAATGTCAACATACTCTGGCTGTATTAAAAATGTATTAAGTAAAAGTAGAAAAGTATAGGCCTGGAATTTCATAATTTTAGAGGCACAGTCACTTGGCCTTTGGTGTAACTTTTTGAGGGCTCAATATCAAATGCAAGGGCAGGAAGGCCGATATCCTATTTCACATACACAAGGACTGTTAGCACAACCCTGGTAACACTGGACATTATGGGAAATCAGTAGGCCTACGTTACACTTATACATAGGTATATATACGTACATGTGATACAATATGTTCAAATCCACTTGAGGTTTCTGTGCACTGTCTTGGCATAAAAAGAGATACTGGATTGGAGCCACACTCTTTCCCCCCTACAGTGGTCTCAGTCTATGCCTTTGGCCACCATTAAGAAATACTTTTATTATTATCATCAAAATGAGTCAAATAATATCCTCCCCTTGAGGGCAATTCCCATGCTGTTATCCTAATGGCGTAGGTGACGTGCTCTGTGTCTGAAGTGATGTTGAAAGTATAAGGTCAGTGGTGGGAAGTAGGCTACACTTAAGTACTGTAAAAAAGTACAATTTTGAAGTATTTTTACTTACTTGAGTATTTCCAATTTCCAATACTTTTACTTCTACTCCATTATTACATCTCGGATCCAAATATTGTACTTTTACTCCACTACATTTATTTGAAAACTTTAGCTAGTAGTTACTTCATAGATTTTGATTATTATTACAATACTATATACATTTCGGCCATTTGAAAATAGACGATCAAGCTCACAATGCGTCGCATCTTGTAGAACCAAATATTCCTGCATTGCAGTGCCTTTATAGTAAAATAATGTACAGGTAGTACTTTTTCCACCATTGCCCGAGGAGATGGCCAAAGTGTCTCAGTCCTCCACTGCAGTGCTTATTTGGCCATTAAAACTGCACATGGAAACACAGTGGGGAGAGAGAGGTATTCTAGTGACGGTCAAGTGTCCTCGGGCAACATGAGCTGTCCATTTAGCAGTCATGGGAAAAACAATCAAGCCCTTTACTATAGACGTTTGATGGAAGATCATCAGACCAGAGACCGGGGCTTCATTCTGTCATCAGCAGCCATGAAAATGAATCCTCACCACGGTTGCAGTTGCCCAAAATGTCTGACAGGATAATTATGAATTCTCCTGAAACTTAGAATAGAACTTGAATAAAGGTTACGGGAGTATATGAATATAAGATAAGATCCTAACCAAATATGATACAACTTCGAGTGAAAGTTTCTCAGCCAAATTTGTACTTGGGTTACTGGGTATTTGCTTTTAAAATTATTAATTAAAAAAGCTTCAATAAAATAAGAAAATAGCAGACGTACAAGCTCATAATATGTCATATCTGTACAATCACAGTTTACTGCTGCTTGTGTATGTGCCTGTGTGTGTGTGTGTGTGGGGGGGGGGGGGGGCATTAGTGATGCCCTGGGAGATAGGATAATCTTCACGGCAACTGTTCTGGAATGATAGGGAGATTTACTTTTGATGGAAAAAATGGATGACACCGAGTTATACATCCCAAAGCTCTTCCTGGCATTCACACCATGTGTGTGTGCCTGCGTGGGCAAACATTTCATTTGTCTCTGTCTTCTCACATTGAAAGCTGAGCTTTGGCTCAACAGCTCGTATATCCCATTATACGCCCATCCATAGTGACCAAGTCCCAACTCCATGTCTATCCATCTATAGTGACCATGTTGTGTTTGAAACATGTGAACGTGTTTGAAACACTGAAGAAGGCCTTTGTGCCGAGTTTCTACAGATAGACTGCTGCGTGCTGCTGCACATACCGGTACCTGTGAATAAAATAACATAAGAAACTACGCAGGAGAGGCCCCTAGCTATATTATAAGAGACTATTCTTCAAAACTCCTCTTGAGTTGAGTGTGTCTTCTCCTAACGGTTTTTGATCCAGTAGGATGTTGCCATCCATCCACACAGTGACCACATCCCAACTCCATGTACATCCATCTACAGTGAGAAGATAAAACATATCTGCACACACTTTTTAAGCTCTGTTAGTTCTTCATCAGGCAAATATTACATATATTTGCCTAATGAAGAAGACCTAATGATCAAAACATTAATAAAACAGTGTGTTCTGGAGCTTAAATGCTGTGTGTGGATGTTTTCCTTGATTCTCTCCTTGTTGCCTTCATGTCCTGTACCCAATACAAGCATGAGAAATTGTGCACACAATCTTCTCTGTGAGCCATCCATCTACACAGTGACCAAGTCCCAACCCCATGTCCATTCATCTACCACGTCCACTAATCTACAGCAGGGAATCCCAAACCTTTCAGCTCGAGACCCAAAAGATGAATTATGTGTCTTCCTTGCGAACCAAAGCCATGACGGGAACATCAGGCCAATCCATCTATAGCAGTGGTTCTTAACCCTTTATTGAGCCCTGGACCACTAGCAGATTTTGCATTGAAATGAAAAGCTGGGGGCGGGGCAGTCCACTCTCTATTACCGTATATTATACTTCTATGCGTGTATGAATAAGGTCCCTAACCAGTCATTAAATCTTTTAAGGGTCTGTTTGGCCCCAATTTCTGCTACCCGACTAAAGGCCTCTGGAAGTAAGCCGTGGCAGTATAATGGTGCTGAGGCAAGTCATATCTGTCTGCATTAGTAAATTAAAAGGCCAAATATTCACCATTCATCAGCGGTGGTGTGGTGATTCATTTATTTATTTAAAAAAAATTCTCAGCGCAAACTGGTGCACTTGGCCTAAAGATTAATCTCCAAAGTTAATGGGACTGTCCATGAGGTCCCCTCCCCACACACACACACACACACACACGCACGCACGCACGCACGCACCCACACACACGCACACGCACACACACACACACACACACACACGGGCACACGCACACACACACACTTAGAAGCAAGCTCTAGATTGTGTTGAGGAGTGAGACGTGGGCCTCACGTCACCCAGATAGCTGGTGTCTGGTGAGGTTAAACACAAATAGCCGGAGGGTAAACACCATTTAGAGGTGCCATCCATGCGATAGTGATGATGGATTTGGTGAGATGGATGTTATGACCTCAGCATGTTGATGGAGATGTGAACACTCTAGGAAGTATGTTCTAAACTACTGACTACTTTAACTCAGAGCGCTAACAAATGGAACCAAATGGACGGGTCAATTTGGTTTCATTTGCAATTGAGAGTGTTAAATTAAGGCTCACAGTTTTACTGTGTCAAGAGATCTGAGTCAGGTTGTTGTTCATATAGCCTACAGTATAGCCTGGGATGCCGACTGCTTTGTTACGTTCAACAGATTTTTTTACACAGTCTGGAAAGCCTCCTCCTATCTCGGTGCACAAATGGGGGAGAAAGGACCGCGGTACATTGGTCTGATTGGGGAGGCGGGATCAGAGTTGTCCAGTGTAAAACTTGAGTCACTTTCCTGGCTTGACTATGTACTGCAATTGAAATATGAGTCAAATAGCACTGTGGCCAGACTGTGTAGTGAGTGAGAAAAAAAAGTAATCTGCGGAATCCTGATGTCTGGAAGGACCATTACTGGTGCTACCTGAAGGTCAAACTTAAATTTCTCTTCTGACATGCTCTATTAGCCCTGTGGTATTAAAAATACAAAATAAATCATTTGGCACTTGTGCAGAAGACCTGGGTTCAGTGTAGGTTCAAGGACATATTTCATAAGTAGGACATGAAAGTTACAGAGTACAGTTTTAAGTGATTAATGAGGATTTTGTAGGTTGTGTGTACTTCTTTGTTTTGAAGTGTTCGGTTTTTAGTGTTACTTATTTTCCCTATACAATTGAATGGATACTTTGGGTATTTAAGATGGCAACTTGTATATAACAGAAGACTGAGGAGAGCCTTGTTGCTCCAAATGTCACTCTCTAGCAGAATAAAAATCCTTTCAACAGGAGCTATTTGGTGAGAAGATTTCTTTCTGTTTCAACAGCCAGCATTTATATTATCACATCGTGTTCCAGGTCACAATGTCATCATCATTGCCAGATCTGACAGTAGCATTATCCTCAACTTAATTAGCAAGTCTACGGTTTGTTTACTTAGTTGTGTAAGCAGCTCTAATCTTTCTGGGGTGCAAGACATTTAATAATAAAGCGTTATAAAACAAGTTAGATGGGAATTAACCTCAGTTATGTGTCAATACAAATAAAATAAATTGTATGTTGTGTTATTTTTTAACCTCATGAACCCTATACTAGCTAGCATCCATATTCTGAACATGTCATAATTGCGACCGTAGGTCGCATTTACTATCAAACCCTGCACAAAGTGTCAGTCCGTCAGTCCGTCAGTCAGTCCGTCAGTCTGTCTGTCACACCTCACACGTCACACTCTTGCCCTGCTCATATCTCCGCAACCGTTGCCCCGATCCATGCGAAATTTTGCACCCACGTTCCTTACCTGCCAAACTACAACCTCCAAGGACCCCCGGAGCTCCAGGGACCCCCAGGTGTTTTTAAAAACACATTTTTGGACACTGCTCCTACAGATTTTGCCCTAAAATCACGAAAATCACTACACAGTATGTCTACACTCATGTCATCAACATGGATCAGGAAGATTTTGGCAAAACACATTTTTGCCCTATTTGTGGAGATAACTGACCTACGGTCGCTTATCTCCCGATTAGGGAGCCTTACTGGTAGGCAAACCTTTCATGAAAAGGGGTTAGGGTTAGGGAAAAATATGCAAACATTCTGCAAAAACATTCTGCAAAAATAGACAAACTCACATTGCATCATAAAATGTTGTGTGTTTACTGTAAGTGACTAAGTGTGTTCACTTTCAACTCAATTGATTCAGTATACAGAGCTATTTAGTGTCACTGGTTCAAATCTCCAGCAGTATACAACCTTTTCCGGATTATGGCCCCCATCTCTCATGACAGATTCAGAGCTATGGATAGCGTATTGACATCACCTGGATGACAGAGGCACCGTAGCTGTATATAAAGGCAAGGACATAGAGATATATTCAGAGCTTTTGATGACACCTCTCTCTGGGAGCTTGCCATGTACTAGCCAGGGTATCTGGCCTTACAACCCAGATACTCGGGCGACTACAGAACTCTTCCCACTGATTCTCTTTCACCCTTTGGCACTACATCACCTTGTGAACCACTTCTCGTTTTAAGTTCTGCTTTATTTGGTTACGGTCGGTTATTTGTTTGGCCCTGCATTGATAAGTAATAAGTATTACTATTTGGGTTATGACATGAAACGTATGTACTGTATCTTCGATACCATTGCAGCCGGTCTTTGCTCAGGTTTAGATAACCTGTTGAGCATTAGGTATTTTTCATATACAGAATCTTAGTGTTTTGCCAATAGTTTTGGGGCCCACCTGAAAGACCCTCGCGGCCCACAAGTGGGTCCCGGGCCCACAGGTTGGGAATCACTCAAACATGGGGTCTAATAAAAGCGTGGCCTCCCTGAAGAAGATGTATAACACCATGTTGATGACATCAGTCTTGCCCAAATATGGAGGGACAGCAGGGCAGTGGATCTGAATGCTAAAAATGTTAAAGATATTATGGCAAAAGATGATATTGGCAAAAATGCGACAAATATTCAGTTGGCCGACTGCCAGCCTGCACAAGAGATCTGGCACTGATTTGATAGATTAGCTAAGGGCTCTCTCACACGCACAAATATGCATGCGCCCAGTGTGCACGCACGCACACGCGCACACACACACACACACACATACACAAACGCTCTTCTAGATGGCTCGCCCCCTAAGATCCACACCATAAAAATCCTTTCTGGGTAAAAGGAAATGAGAAGAAGCCTTGCCACTCTCAGCGGCTACCAACAAAGTGTCCCCGAGCAAAGCATTAAAAAACAGCCAACTGCTCAGTGGATAACAGTGAATGTGATCACAGCTGTGGCTGAGTAGCCCCTTGGGCTGCTCCTAGTTAACCTGAAATGTAAAGCATGACAGAAACACTGTATGTAAGTAACTGCACTTTATTACATTAGCCTTAACGAAGGACATCAAACCAATCCCCTTGGATATTTCATCATTAGAGACCTGAACACTGACAAATGACACATCACCGTGGGCAGGCAGAAGATACAGTATGTGTCACTGATGCACTGGTTAAAATGACTGATGTAAGCTATAATAAAATGACACTCCCACTTCAGCAAACTTGACTTGTTTTGGCTTACATGACTAACAGTCACAGTGTCTACTTTACCAAATATTGGCATTGCTACAGTGTTCATTTTGACGGAAATTTGATTTAGTCTTTAGTCTTAGTCTTTTGAATAACACCATTTAGTTTTAGTCCTATTTAGTCATCTGGAGTTGTTTAGTCTTAGTCAAGTCTTAGTTGAATAAATATCAAAAGTCTAGTCTTAAGTCTTAGTCAAATGTTTAGTCTTATAGTCAACAAAATGAACACTGCATTGCTTAGACCTGTAGTTGTCTCGCATCCAACTTAAACTTGCTGTATAATATGTCATATGAAAGAATACAAATTAATCATTAGTGGCACAACGACTATAATCTACTGGTTCTACCAGCTGGAGAAATACACGTTTAACACTGGTAAATGCCAGAGTGTTACTTTAGATGGCCTGAGTAGAATATAGCTGAGGAGCTGCCCAGTCTGTCGAGCACTTGTGTGCTTCAGTGATTTGTGTCATGTCAGAAAGAGTGCTTTCCTGTGTTCACACTGCAGGACACTTCTGGTATAGGGGAAAATATACTTTCTACTTTTGTCTGTGCAGAAGCCCAGACCATAAAGTATTAAAATTGTATCTTTGTGGGGGCCAGAAATTCCCTGTTGCAAGACGATTCTTTGACCAAACCCTATATATTTAGGTGACCGGGGTCCCAGAGGACCAGGGGTCTACAATTTTCCCCTCTACACCAAAACAGACCATTTATAAGCTCAAAACACATGACATTGCGACGCACTGTGAGCTTGTAGATCGCCTATCTTTTGCTGAATGTGCTCCTACTGTATTGCAAAGACATGCCCAGAATAGGGAACTAATGTATTGATTGATTGATTGAATATTGTATTAGACAGAAATGTATTACAGCCAAAACTAAAATGTAGTAGCCTACAGCACAAGTACAGTCAAAACACTTCCCTGCTGTCTTGTTCCCTTGGTATTCATAATTTCATATGTATTCATAATCACTAATGTTTTCATTGAGTCATTCACACTGTCTACAACCAAACACTCACACCAATCGGCTCAAAGGTCATGTTTGTGGGTTGTAAAAAGCACAACGGCCATGTGAGTGGGCATCGGTGATTTGAATGCTGCCATTATGACAGAGGCTGAGGCATGCCTCCCTCAGCTCTCATCTAATTAATCATCTGCAGGTCAGCGTCCACCACCAGCCTCATCTGGCAAGACAGCAGATCAGATGCCGTGCTAGATGAAATTAATATTACCAGGTTATCAATGCATCATTGCACATTTTGAATGTGCACTGAAAGCACAGCCAGTTCTAAAGTGTAAGTGTATTTTCTTTTTTATCCTTCTGCATTCATCTATATTCTTTTATGTTTACTGTACATTGCCAACATTGATGTTGGGTAAAGTGCTTTCCTTACCAGGCCAGGATCCTCCTCACAACGCCTCTTAACCATTGTAAAATCAACGGTAAGCTGCAACCTCTAGTGGCTTATAGACCATATTCACACCACGACCATCTTGGATGGCATCACCACATGGGGTGGCAACACGTCCTTAAAATACAGTATGACCAAATTGAGCAAATTGACAAATGGGCAGATGACGTCGTCAACAACCCCAAAAGAATTCAAAAGAAGGGCTACAGTAACTGGATTGAAGGGTACATGGCTAAGTGGTTACCTCACCAGGCCTCCCATTGTAAAACCTACGGTAAACCGCAACCTCCAGTGGCTTATTTATTTTGAAAACCCAATTAGAGTAAAACATCAATTTCAGCTGTGCATGCACTGCTTCGGGGCCCGCCCTCCATCATTCAAATACAAGCCTACAGCATGTGGGACATGACAAATCAAAGAACCTTCCACTGTTCAGTTTGAAACACCATAAGTCACATCCACCCTGTTGACCGACACCCTTAATGATCGAAAAACACCTCCCATCCATGCAAAAAAAAATCATGGAAACAATTCCATTGACCTTTTCAGGCAATAACTTTGACACTGTGGTGGAGTTCGTGTTAGGATCAATGCGTTATCGCTATTGTAATCTCTCTCCACAGCTGAATCAGTTGGCCGCTCCCATTACAACGTGTAGTTGGGAATGTTAGGAATGTAAACAAAGAGACGTGGACCGGAAGTGACAGGCTAAGGGCAGACTAAACGGGCCAACATCCTGTCATCCACGGTCTATTGGGCGGTTCCCCAGAGGTGTGATGCGTGAATCAAAGGCGGAGCGCTTGTTTTCGGTGGAGACGACGGAGTCGCGCCGTCTCAGGCAACCTTGATAGACGCGAGTCACCGCCGATCAAGCGGCAGCGAGCGAGTCGCCATGTCGAGCGTTGCGACGGTCGCATGAGCCGACTCAGCGCCATCCGAGTTATGTCACGAAATGGAAATGGAGTTGGAAATGGAGTTATGTCTCCCCGACTTTCGGCTCCTCCGCTCGGTCCAAATGAACACAGTGGAGCGCTCCCTATCTCCCGTTCAGCCAACCACAAGCCTCCGCGGGCTAAACCGGAATGGTGTTTTTGATACATGCACCCCAGAGGCAAATTCAAATGGGGAAAAAAAACTGCAGAGGGCGCTGTTTTTTTCCTTTTGCTGATGGGTTCACGGATTGTTGTTATTGTAACATAGAACTGGCATCGACAGGGGCCATCTTTTATTTCACCCGTATCGTGCATCAGACCAACACTGCTGAGGTAGACAGCATTCCCCTGTGGTTTTACGAGCTCCAATTTGGTTTTCGCTTCACAAACCTTTGTAGACAGCGTGCATTCTGTCATAAAGAATATATCAAGTCCATTTCTTTTGTTCTTTTTATCGCCGTGCAAGTTCTTCATCCTCGGAGCGAGGAGGCATTTATACAACGTGAAGACAGTTTTACAACGCAGTCTGCACAAAATGTTTTACTCATTTGGCCAGCCTTTCTTGCATAGATTGTGTCTCTAAATCAAGAAGCTACTTTTGTTTCTGAAAAATGAAAACCTTTTTTTTTTTAATATTCACTTTTAAATCAAGTGGATCGATATTACACAACATGCATTTCATTTCTGTCTCCCAGAGGCAGGCAGGCAGGCAGGCAGGCAGGCAGGCAGGCATGCATGCAGGCAGGCAGGCAGGCAGGCAGGCAGGCAGGCAGGCAGGCAGGCAGGCAGGCAGGCAGGCAGGCAGGCAGGCAGGCAGGCAGGCAGGCAGGCAGGCAAACAGACGCAGGTGAATGCCTGAGAGCCCAGGTGCCTCCATGCTATGATGCTGTGCCAGTTTGGCTCAGTCTCCCACTATAATACAGTATGACCACCTGAGCTCAGGGCTTCTCAAACCTTTCGATGGCAAGCACTTCAAAATACCCTTAACCTCTGGCGGTGGCTCCTTATTGCGAAATGGCTATTGTTTTTGTTTGTTTTTTAAAGTGAAAATAGTTGATGTACTGTACAAGATCAACACATCCAGCATGACACGTTTTGCATTTTTCGAAAATGTTGACCATAATGACATGCTCAAAATAGGGATGCCAGGTTTGGTTAAACTGGCACAATATAAATTGAATTTGAATTGAAACCGTTCTTTGAGATGATGTATGAGAGAGTGAAGGAAAGACGTACGGAGGGGGTAATGAAGGATTGTTACTTGGATGCTGAGAGATAGGGAGAGATATCTCTGATTGTCAGAGATACATCAATGTCACAGATGAGCAAAGTTGCCCAGTTTAACTGTGGTCTATTATTATATTCTTTGAGTGAACTTGTATGCCCTGGACTGGAGTACACCAAGTGATTTATGTCCTCCTAATATATCTTAAATGAACAAGATATTCATCTTTCTAAGTATATCGTCTCATTTCTTCTCATCATGCAATCACATTATCAACCACAGCCCTATCCCTACCAAGATAATATACAGTTTAGTGTATTGGTTCAGATAATAAATCTGAATAAATCTCACGTCGTAAGACTCTAGCTCACTACGGGGTGAGCACTCCTCATTCCTTGCATCACATCAATTAGCCTATTTCCTTTTTGGGGGGAAGTGGGGTCTATGCCTTTATTGATAGGACAGTAGACTGACAGGACATGTCATGGGGAGAGAGATGCGGAGTGACATGCAGCAAAGGTTGTCGGGAACAGGACTCGAACCCGGGACACGCTGTCAGGCTGGCATCGCAGCCTAGGGATGGGTATCGCCTGCGATACTTTTAATGGTATCGATCCCATGACGTCGATACTATCGAGTATCGGTTCACGTAAAAATGAACGATACCTTGTTTCGATACTCTTGAACGCACCCCTGGCCGGTCGCATCTGTAACAGTTGGGCTACTGAGAGTTTAATGACTGTTTTAGTAGGCTACACTCGTTACTGTGGAAAAAACATGACATGAAAATGGCTGAATAACTGGTTTAATAACCTATTTTGGTGTGTAAAATAACCCATAGCAAAAGGAAAATAATAATTATAATACATAAAAAGTATCGAAAATGGTATCGAAAAGGGTATCGTATCGATTCCCAGGTATCGAAAAAAGTATCGTATCGATTCAAAGGTGAACGATACCCGTCCCTCGCCTAGGGTGCAGTTGCCTATTTTCGATAGATGCCACTTCTACTATGCAATGAATGTTGGTTACTTGCTCAAATGTCATCTAGATAGATTATACTCTTAGCTTGAACACAGATGCCGAGAATGTTATTTAAATATTTATACACTACAGTAATATACTGTACTACAGTATCTTTGATAATTACCTGTATAGGCTATCCAAGTTACTTTGTAGCACTTAGGCCTAATTATGTTCTCTACGCTCTATCTATGTGACCATTTATCCTGTCGTTTGTTGACTAAGGTTCATGCGATTTACTCTGATCTTGCACTTTATAAGTCCATCTGGATAAGAGCATCTGCTAAATGCCTAAATTGAAAGCTTACATAATCTGTACAAAGCTGAAAAATGTCCGCAGCCTTCTTGAGGCCCAAAGCGCTCTGCCCAGTCACAAGTATCCTAACAGGGTTTGGTTATCGCCTTCTAACCCAGATCAATAGCTAGCGCTTCTAATTAGCATCTCTGTCTCTGCATGGTCTGATCTGGCTCTACAGCAAATCTCTTCATCGAAAATGCCAATCTACAATCCCAGAAAACTTTGTAATGCTGTGTGAGGTTGTAGATTTTTGCCTATAATGTTGGTCCCAGAATATGGAGGGTTCATGTGGGCATGGATGTGTCCCTGGCGCTTTACATAGATTGTGCATTATCATTCACCCATTCACACACACATTCGTTCACCGATGGCAGAGGAAACCATGCAAGGCACCAACCTGCTCACCGGGAGCAACTAGGGGTTCAGAGTCTTGCTCAAGGACTCTTCGACATTAACTCAGAGGGAGCCCAGATTCGAACTGGGAACCCTTCGGGCACCCTTCGCACTCTAATGACGGTTTCTCTACCCCTGAGCTATGCCGGATGTGTAACTGTCACCTGTCCATTTGTGTGTTCAACTTTCTGTCTTTGCCTCTGTGTGCGTGCGTGTGTGTGGGCGGACAGACGTGTGCATGGGTGCGTGCACGTACAACGGGGACCATATCAGTAGACCTGAGGGCAGCTGAACCCAGACAGTCCATAAGAGCAGCCAACCCAAAAATCCCATTGCTGTGGTTGTTTTTACAAGAAGATAATGACTGAATAATGGAGGTAAAAGAGGGGGCAGAGAGTTTGGTTTGTTTGACAGAATCTTATGTGGGAAAGAGGATGGCTACTTTGCATGAGGTGGGTGGGTGCTATAAATATGTTTTGGCTCATAATGCTAATGTTGCGTGTTAGCTATGCTGTCAATTGTGGATGACAGCATTGTGGACTAATGAGACAATTAGTTTTCCTATTTTTGGATCAAGTTGCTGTGTTTCAGATGATAGCCTAAACACTTTGCAGTTCAAACTTTTCCATAAAAAACTAAACAATAATCAAAACAAAACAATAATCAAAACATTAATACTTACAGTATATTTTGTCATTTTGTTTAATTGAATCCATGGTGATTAACTGAACGTGCTGCAACTTTCTAGTATAAATAAACCCACATATATGCAAATGGATTCCCACATGAAGAACAACACATTTTCCATCTATTCTTTTTCCTTCATGTGGGAAGCCAAAAGGGAATTCATTTCCCAGCGGATTCCTCGTGACTTGCGACAGTGCAACCATACTTTTATACAATTTCCTAGAATTGCACCTTTCTAGTTTGTTTTTGTTCTAATGCCGAGTCACTAAATCTCTTGTCATTTCAGGTGTGTGCCCATGTCTCTTCATTCCCCTCACCATCTTCTCACCTGCAGCTCATCCTGTCATTAGTTTCCCCAGCGTGAATGTCAGTCTATGCCAGATTGTCGTGTGCCAAGCTCTTCCCGATCTCCCTATGTTGTCCCTACCTGTTTTTCTCTGGACCTTGGATTTCCTCCCTGTTTCTTGTCAGATTTGTTCGCCTGAGTGACTGATCTACCATGGTTTGCCCTTGCCTGCTGACCCAGTAAATTGTACTCTACTTTCAACTTTGTTTGTCTCCTAGTCGTGCTTTTGGGAATGGGCACAAACCTCCCAGTGCCAGTGAACATTGCATGAACAGGCTGCCTCCACAGAGTGTTAGAGATACCTCCACTGCATATTGTTCGCAGTATGTTGCGTAGCTACTAGGGCATTAACGACTTGTGATTTTTGCAAGTCGACTCGACTCAGTAAAAAGTTGAGTTTAAGTCGACTTTATCGTTTGATGACGTCATCACATCACACACAACCCCCCAATTATTTTGGGGGGGTCCCCAGATGATTAACTTAATGTGAAACATTGTTTTCTCACTCAACTGTAAACAAACCAACATAAAGTTTAAGTGTATGGAGGGTATCTTCACATTTCTAAAGTGCCAGTTTAAGGACTTTTTAATACCTAAAATGGCAAATTAAACATTGTCCAAATTGTCAAATATATAGAGGCAGAAATTGTGAAAATAGCAGATCTACAATCGAAAGTATACTTTTTTTTTTTCAACTTCGACTTTAAACTTTCTCTGGTGGGAGTTGACTTGTGTAATGAAGTCGACTGAGTCGTTAAAGCCCTAGTAGCTACGTTCTTTTGACAATGCTATTGCTTACTGAGGCAAATACTGTGTGCATGTTTTAACCAATACATCTATGGGGTGACTTGACTTCATATACAGTAGAGTTGATAGCATTCTGTAAAGGAGGCTTTGAAGGGAAATGTAGGTCGTCTCAGACAACATTTTGGCTGATGTTTACATACAGCAGCCCCCCCCCCCCCCCCCCCAGAAACCGTGATCAGTCAAAACACATGGAACACCAAGGGACATGCTACCGACATGTGACTAGCTTTGCTGACGTCATTAACACTACCCCTACAGGCATGCATTTTAATCAGTTCATTTATATAATTATTTCCGTGTGTGCGTGCGTGCGTGCGTGCGTGCGTGCGTGCGTGCGTGTGTGTGAGAGAGAGACATACATACATAGACATACAGACCCTATGGTGTGTTAAAGGCATAGTTCACCCCCAAAATGACTTTTTGAGCGGTGGTAAACCGCTCCTATAAGTGGCTGTGCGTGTGTCTGTAGCCACTTTTCCTCAGCGTTTTGCCATAGCAATGTGTTTTCCTCAGCGTTTTGCCATAGCAATATGTGTGTGTGCGTAGCCTACATCATATTACAAAATTCTAGACCTATCTGTAGCCACTTTTCCTTAGCGTTTTGCCATAGCAATGTGTTTTGCTCAGCGTTTTGCCATAGCAATATGTGTGTGTGCGTAGCCATATTACATCACCAATTATCTGTAGCCACTATCTGTAGCCACTTTTCCTCAGCATTTTGCCATAGCAATGTGTTTTCCTCAGCGTTTTGCCATAGCAATATGTGTGTGTGTGTGTGTGTGTGTAGCCATATTACATCACCAATTACATCCTAGACCTATCTGTAGCCACTTTTCCTCAGCGTTTTGCCATAGCAATGTGTTTTCCTCAGCGTTTTGCCATAGCAATGTGCGTGTAGCCTGTATTACATCACCAATTACCAATTGAAGACCACCGCTCACTTCACATTGGGTGTGATTTCTTTTTCTATCGATGACTCACCCCATGGAGACTTGAATTCATGGTGATGTTTTAGTTTTGTTTTTGTCACATTCCTAAGCCAATAATTTGAGGAGACTCTTCTTTGTGTCTCCATAGGGAACAAAGCAGGCTCTTTGTGTCTCCATAGGGAACCACTGCTGGTCATCATCAAATAATTGGTTTAGGAATGAGACAAAAACACAAACAATATCCATGAATCCAAGTCTCCAAGGGGGATAATAATCGATAGGAAGAAAAGGTCATTTTGGGGGTGAACTATCCCTTTAATACTGTCCCTTTAATAGGTGAACTCATGAGAGTGTGCATCGTGCTGTGTATCCCCCCACCCTCAGCCCCAACCCCACCCTTTTTTCCCCACCCTTCTTTTTTATAAAATCACATTCACCTTCAAGTGATTAATACACTGTGGGTTATGGATGTCATGTGCTGTTTTTCGTTTCGTCATTCTCAATATTGGAAAAAAAATGTTTTTACTTAAGTGATAATTGAAAATGGAGATGCTTTGACTTGGCAGCCTATTAGTTGCTAAAACAGTTGTGCAACCTAAATCAGTGGTTCTCAAACTTTTTCATGTTAAGGTCCCCCAAATTGACACTTATTAGCCCCTGGACCCCCATTTGAAAAGATATGCCAGGGACCCCCATAAGAGATTTGTTATGGCTCTTGACAAGGACCCCAAGTTTTACATGGATTAGACCTCCATTTAATGGTATTTCTCTGGCACCTCAATTTATATTGTGAAATCAATGTTAATTTAACTCTGAGAGTTTAAAGTATGCCTACAATGTGTACACTCTCTGAGTTACATACCCATAAGGGTCCATTTGGTTCCTATCATTCCTATGGGGAATGGGGGCCAGACCCCACTTTGAGAACCAATGACCTAAATCAATCAATCAATTAATCAATCAATATTTCAGGACTCCATTTTGAGGATGAGCTTCTCACAGCAAAAGGGCCACGAGAACTGTTCCCGCTCTGACGAAAGCAGGAGAACACTGACGGTCGCTATCCATGGTGCTGATCAGGGAACTGTCCAAAGTGCTGAAAGCAGACGAACCATTAACCGATTCATGGCGCTGTTTGACAGATATGTGTAGGCAAAAAATACATAGGCTATTACATTGACATTATCGCAGCCATTATGGCCAGTGCCGGTCTGTGTTTAGGTGCTGATTTGAAAATATTTGGAATTAAGATTGCGTTTATAGCCTACTATTACCCCATCACGTCAAATGCACCTATATCCTCAACAGAAAACAAACACCACCCCCCCAACCCAATGATCCGTCCTTATTTTAGGCATAGAGCTAACGCTTATCCCCCCTATGCTTCCTTCCGCTGCTCGCTGGAACCACGCATGTGTTGAGCCTCGTCGTGCTGCAGCAACGTGCAGCTATACTCTCTCTGACCCTACAGTGTTTTAATCTGCATTCAGCGCCGAGGCTCCGATGCTTTTCTCAGCTGCTGCATGGATATTTATTTAGACTATATATGATAGCCTAGTCTGTTTAATACGACCGGGGCGTCGGAGACTCTGGTGGGCTTTTTTTTTTTAATTTTATTTAGGCCATAATACGGAGAAGAAACCTTCGCTTTGGGTGATCTTACAAAAAATATATTGTCGTGGGGGGGAAAAAAGGAGAGAGAAAAAAAATCTCAGACGCCTTGATCGAATCCCGTCGGTTTTGTGTTTTTTTCGCCGTTCGTTCCCTCTCATCCAAACCTCGGGTCTATAATGTCGAGAGCCGCTCTGCTATGTGCGTCGTAATAATGCATGATAGGGACTGGGAGGAATCACAGTATTGGCTAGAATAGGCTACGAGGAGAGGGACGCGTTCATCTGCTCTGTGCGGTACGGAGGAACCGGGGGAACGGCTGTGATGATGACGGGCTCACCGAACGGAGCCTCCAAATGCTCGGCGGCGGCAGCGACGATGGCGAAGCCTTGTTCCTTCCCCATGAAGCTGATGCTGTGGGTGTTCATATTCAGTCATCTTCCTACAAGGTAAGAAGATAAGCTAAAGACTCCCCCCCTCCCCAGCCGGCCGAAGACATTGTTAGTCATTGTCTGCTTTTTACAAAGATAGGTAGGCTATTTGTATGTCGGGTGGTTGTTGTTTTTTTTTCTTTGTTTTTTTCACACAGCAATTGTCTTTTTGCATTTGTATTCTATCAATCAATACGTTAGGAGGGATCATAATGTCGGATCAGAGAGAGGGCTTGGAAAGAGGAGGAGGGTCATAAGGCATGTAGTCTATGCATCACACCTTGAAAGGATCTTTTGACAGCCCCGAACAGGTTATACATTGACTTAAGTCGCCGCGTTTTGGCGTTCATGGCCTAGAAGACAGACCGAGTTGTATGTAGCCTGTTGTGCCTTTTCGGCAAGCGACACCGTCGTACCACGGAGTATAAATGATGCTTTTTTTTTAGCTGATATTTTGTTTACAATGAACAGCTAAACGGTCGCAACAGGCTGGCCATATAGATACACTGACAGACAGTGCTGGTAGCCTGTTTACAGATAGATAGAACAGCGTGCCTTGTGGTGGCCTAGCCTATTGGTGCTGTTAGAGATGCAATACAGTGGTATCTATGATGTCTGAAGCTATAAGGTTGCATATTATACTCAGTGCTAAGCTATGTTCAAGCATCGCTTTATTTATGCCAAGATAAAGCCTCAGTCAATCTGATTAAAGCGACTATAATGTTTTCTTGTAGTTGCATTAGCCTATAGACTACCACACAAACGAAATAAACAGCCGGCGTTTTTCATAAGCCGATTGAAGATACCGTATCTTCTCCGTATCATTAGGGGGGGAAACAGAGGAAAATATTTCAAAATGGCAGACATTTCACAGAGAAAATAGAACTGTAAAGGCACAATAAGGATAACACATATGGACCCCCTGTCTGCGCATGTATTCTCTGGCCAAACGGAACGTCATTTCGTTTTGTTTTCTCCCCCTCCTCTCTCTCTCCCCCTCTCTCAGTCTCATGGAAATCGTCTTAAGACGTACAGTATATAGCCTGTACAGATCTCGTCATGACGCAATTTCCATTGCACTTATAAGAACATGAGAATAGCTATAGTTGGGAGGAAGTGGGTGGTTGGATCATCAGACTCGTACAAAGGCTTCCTTCCCTTGTGTTCGTGTTGCCAGGAGGTGAAAAATGGAGGCTGATAAATCAGTCGATCTGCACTCAATCACTGACGTGCTGTTAAATGCAACAACAGGGGCTTAGCCCTATGTGTGATGTGCCTTGCGTTAGGTGGCGTGCCTTTGGGATGGTAGCCTATTCACACAAGTGTCAATTAAACTCGTGCTATATCCCAATTAGGCCTCTTTACGTCAAGAATGCAGGCATTTATGACCAGTTGGCATTCTATGTTATGACGTCTGCATGCATGGGAAGACATTCATGAATATTCATGATGCTATATAGCTTATGGGCTATAACAATCACCTTAACAAATCATTATGATGACTTAGCCTACTGTGTCTGTGTGGTATCATAATACACACTCACGGAAATAGCTAATTATAGTGTTAAGCATATTGCATTATTATAGGTTTAAAATGCTTGGGCTTCATCAAAAGTGTTGTCCAAAAGGCTAAGGAATGAGCTACATATGGGTGATTATTGCGAATTTGCGACTCAAGGTCGAAGTTAAGTATGTAAACCGGCACATCATGTCAGTAGGTCCGTAACACCTCAATGTCTATAGCTGACCTCAATGCCTATGGCTGACCTGCCCATATATGGATGCTGACCTGCCCATATATGGAGATCCCCGATACATCATCAACTCTACATCACCCGGATCTACATATATGGCTATGGCTGACTCATTCTGACATCACCAGGATGACTACCATATCTGTGAATGGCAATATATATGTTACAGTACGTTTGGGTAACTCAGTACGTTCATTGTAAGAGCGCTTGTTTTGTCGTTCACCACACACTAATCACCACCAGATGGCGACGACAGCCATTCACTAGTGCAGGCACTGACGTCACTCGTTTGCGACTCTCTTTCTTTATTTACTAGCCTAGCTCGGCAGTGTTTAGCCATTAGCTTACTATGCCTTACTCTAACCCTAACCCTAACCCTAACCTCAGTAAAACGATGCCTAACCCTAACCCTAACCCTAACCCGAACCTCCGTGGGGTGAGGCGTTGTCATTCCTGCCGACGCTACGTTGTTGTGGATCAAAGCGACCGCTTATTCCGCCCCGCGCTGCACGACGAGCGCTCCGTTTCTCGATCGTACTGTTTCTCTATCAAACCGTGACATATATACATGTCAGTCTAACCAATATGCCCATATCTCCATGGATCTTCATATATGGGTAGCCGATCTACAAGCTCACAACGCCTCGCAGCACGGAAGTTTGGTGTAGAGAGAAAAAAGAGCAGACTAAGTACAAGTATTGAGTGCTTAACTGTCTGAAAATACACATTAACATGAATCCGACATAACACTGCCAATGTGGGTTGGTAGTGTTGTCTAACAAGTCTATGACGCCATCTATGACATTTATGAAAAGGTTTAATCTGCAAACACAATTGTATATAATATGTAGTGGGGGTCCATGCTTCGTATCTCTCTCACAGCTAAGGGGTCCTTGGCCCGAGAAAAGAAAAGTTGAAGACCACTGCATAAGAGAATATATTGTTATGATCCAAATCCAATCATCGATTTGGGATGAACCATGTTGGTACAGTATGAAACCTCATTTGGAGATGGTTGAGGCTTCTGCTATGGAAGCAATGCCCACAAACCATACCTACAGGAAGTGATGTGAAAGGAAGGACATTACGTTAGAATTCAATTACTGCTTTTGCCAATGCCAAAGTTGGCTTGTTTCTGCAACGGTTGTCAACCTCAATGGCTGAATTTTATTTACATTTAAACATGTTGCAACTATGATGAGCCAGTCACTCATAGCATCTCAGCTACAGTACATTCCAACTACCAAGTAAAATCCTCAGAGGTAAACTCAGAGAGTGAACATATTTAACCAAATGGACTGACACAGTTCCATTACATAACTACCAGCTACCAACTAGGCCTACTATATGTAGTGATTTATGTTTGAATGAATTTCGGAATATTGATAGGTGCACATTATTTAGAACAATTATTAGATTAATGAGGGTGTAAATGAGGGCAAGACTCAATATGAAGAGTTAAAGGTATATTCAGTGATTGTATTTCATTCAAATAAAAATACAATTGGTACATTTTCCATTCATTCTCCTCACTAGAATGTGTGCTAACCATATAAGGGCTTCCACCATGGCCCGTGTTACGAGCATAGCTAGATTCGGGTTTCAGAGGTGGCCAGCCAGTCCTCGACGAATCAGGGTAGAGTATGGCCGTAGTTATAATGTTTAGTTATGATGGTCAATATAAAAGTTTTGAGAACCACAGTTGCTCTGAATTAAGAACGTCTGCTAAATGCCTAGATTGTAAACTACTGAACTCATAAAATGCCAGTCTCGTAGTAAATCAGTATCATATACATATCCTGAAGCTGGAGACGTAGGCCTACCGATATTCAGTGATTGGGTCTAATGATCAAAACAAGAACATTATAATGGTGTAAACAAATCTAAAAAAACTAAACATTTCCACGCTGTAAGACCAGTAAGGGACAAGATGACCCCCGGCCACTTTCATTATCACTGAATACACCTTTAAATGAGGAAGAACATGGTATACAGTATGCAGAAAAAAAAAACATCTATATTTGAGAAATATATCTTGTGAAATGCAAAACAAGCTTCCAGTTAGACATGTCTTGAGATGGTGCAACACAGTTAGTCGAACTGAATGTCCTGTACAACTGTTGCCATACTGAAACTCTTCTTGTTTGAATGTGATAGATCTAGAGATGTATGGGCCAGCATGGAAGGAATTGGTTTCAATACTGACATAAATAACCCATCATGCATGTACTGTATGTTCAAAGATACATTTGAGAACGTGACTTCATAAACAGGGTTTATTTTTGGTTGATTATGTGTGTTGTTTTGGGAAAACCTTGATGCAAAATATCACAAGGTCAAGTTCAAACAGTCCCCTATAATGTTGTTTGGAACCAGATACTGTCCAGTCTTTAAAGGGCTCTTACTCTGGTTAGACGAAAATAATCACCTTGCCACCTCCTAGATTTTTAACAGTATAGTGTATGGAAAATACCTGTTGTTGTTGTTGGTGGTGGTAGTGGTGGTGATAAGAGGAGTATTAGTATTTACATATGTGATATTTGAGGGGGGAGGGGTTCCTGATGTCTGTCTGGATGTATTTTGCTCTGTAAGAATCATTTAATTAAAACATAAGCATTGGTTACATGTGTACTCTCTCAGAGTTATGGATGGATACATTTAAGGTGCTATAAGTATATATACAAGTAACACTCCCTAAGTTAGAGTAGCGACCGCTTTTAATACGGCACATTTAAGTCGTTGGGAGCACCGGCTATTTTTTCAATTTTGACTTATCTTTTCAAGTCATCGTGAAATATTTTCCGTGACGTACGATTGGCCCGCCGATCGATCACACAAACGGACAGTCTTGTGATCATTTGGGGATTTATTTTAATAAAAAACTGTTCCCTCTCCTGATTGGGTGAAATTGTTATCCTGATGTGATTTTTAGTTTTGGTTTTAGTTTACTAAAGAGCTGGAGAGACAGGGAGACCACTGTTACTGAACAAATACACCAGGACAATGATTATGCTATGAAAATATAGAGCTATTTATTTTTTTACTTATTTGAAAAATAACAACACAAATCACTTACTGCACCTTAACTTTACTGTGTAGTAAAACAGTTAGTTTGAGATTCAGTTAGATTGAGAACAGGAGCGCTCGTTTTTGGGCACAAGGTGGAGCAGGCAGTGCCTCCTTCGGGGAACTAGGAATAATTTGACTGAGGTTAGGATTAGGGTTAGGTTTAGGCATAGTTTTCCTGAGGTTAGGTTTAGGCATAGTTTTACTGATGTTAGGGTTAGGGTAAGGGTTAGGTTTAGGCATAGTAGCATTCACCAGGTTAGCATTCACCAGCGTGGGACAAATGCATGGGCTTCTTCCACATCCAGGTGAACTTCTTCCATATCCAGGTGAACTAAAACAAGCGCTCCTTTCCCAATCTAACTGGTTTCTCAAACTAACTGTAACATATACAATGTAGAAAGCTAAAAATTGAATTGCTGTATCATTCCTCTAATTCCAAACCATACTAATCATATCTTTCCCACTGAACTCATTTGCGTCCTCGTTTGTGACCTCCTCATCTGTTGGAAACTTGGACTTTTGGGATACAGTACATCTATGACTCTCTGTCAAGCTGTTGTGTAGCTATTCACACATCCCAGACTTGAGCGTTCCCCTTCCTCATAATGCCACAGCACCTTAAGAGATTGCGTTGATAGCGTTTTGCCTGGTGGAAGACAGTTTGACAGAACAGTTGATTGTCAGAGAAAAGCTTGTTGTATAGACGAGTCCCCATAGCCGGGGAGCCACAGGCCCAAAAGCTCAAAGAATAGGATGTTACCTGTGATGTCATGACATACTTTTAATTTTTGTTTTTTCTATTAATTTGGTCATCAAGGTCCACAGAATGAGAGGCCTGCTCTGCCGGAAATCCTGCGAAAAAAAGTTATGGCCATTTGTATTATTCACTCCATCGACTTCAATATAAAGGAAAGAAACACACCAAAAAAATATGCTTTAAGTAGCATGTGAGGGGTCAAACTAGGGATTCTTGATGATTCTGAATCCATTGCAAGCATTTGTTTTGCATGAAAAACATTCCTTGGGCTAGAAAACGGACCAAAATAACGGTGAAAAGTGATGACTCATCACTTTTCACAGGTTTGAGAGGCTGAAATCTAGCCCAAGGAATGTTTTTCATGCAAAACAAATGCTTGCAATGGATTCAGAATCATGAAGAACCCTTAGTTTGACCCCTCACATGCTACTTTTTTTGGTGTGTTTTTTTCCAGTATAGTGAAGTCAATGGGAAACTTTTTTTCGCAGGATTTCCGGCAGAGCAGGCCTCTCATTATGTGTACCTTATTGATCAAATTAATTGGACAAACAAAAATTTGGAGTATGTCATGACATCACAGGTCCTCTCTCATTTTGGCCCAGTGGCTCCCCGGCTACCACCACTGACTGAGATTCTGTCATAGCCATCACCCACAGGGTGGGTATCTTTAAGAGGGCTTCCAGATAGTTTGGATATTATTATTGGCATTCAGAACAGCCCCTGGTGAGGGTTACAATAATCCCAGAGTTGGGTCACGGGGATTTACAAATTCCATCATAAAGTAGTGCTGTCACTTCCACTGTACGGCACACTGTACGACAGTGCTCAGGAGTGAAGCATTTCACCATGGACACTGCTGCTGTCTATAGCCCTGCAGGTAATAGACCTATCTTTATCCTGAGAGACTCTCTAGGATAAATATAGGTCTCCAGGCTTTCCTTAATCCAAAACAGTGTGTGGGTTTCTTTCTAAAGGGCACAGGAACGTAGGTAGCAGGTGAGCCAGGGATATGTGTAAAGGTTAATAAATGTTCCCCCCTCTGCACCTTTTGTTTCCTGCTCCACTCCAGCAGAAATGCATACAGTCCCTGCTTTTTGTTTCATTTAGGGCAGTGGTTCTCAACCTTTTCAGGCCGTGACCCCCAAAATAATCATATTTTAACTGGGGACCCCCTACCCTGACAAGTACTAAAAGTTGAGGCTTGATCTACGCGAGGCGTGTGCATGTAGATCGTCAAGGACTTCCCCTCTCTATACACTTACACTTTAAGTTGGCTTGTTTACTGTCGAGTGAGAAAACAATGTTGCACATTAAGTTAATCATCTGGAGACCACCCAAGATTATTTGGGGACCCCCCTGGGGGTCCCGACCCACAGGTCGAGAACCACTGATTTAGGAAATGATCACTAATCATTGCGTTTTTTTTTTTTTACGGTAATTCAACACTTGTCAACCTGAGGGGGGAAAAGATGCACTTTTGAGTTTGATCTTTACCTGGTTTCACTTTCCAAGTCAGCCACATTTTCTCATTTGCATTAATCTACTTGACTTAATGATGTAGGCTGTTGAGATTAATCTATAAATCGTGCTGCCTTCACTGCGAGAGGTTGGTTAAACGGAGTCTTGCGGGCCACTGTACTCTAGGTCAGGTGATCTGTTGCCAATTATCACACGTGTCCTCAGGGTATGGTAAGCGGGAACAGCCATTTTTGCAAAGTGACAACCAATCTGTTTCCATCTTTCTCTGCGATAAAGCACCCCGAGGGAGGGTAATCTGCATCTACTCAGAATAGTATATCGTGGCGCTGCTGAAGATGCTTACAACAAGCTCTGTGAAATTGTCAGTTTTGTCGTTTGTGCCGTTATGAGCCTCGGTCTGCGAAATAAGCACAAGTGTTACGGTATACCGGCACAGAGCCGGTTTCATATCAGATACCAGGCCGCAGTATTCATTAGGATGCGCGCCTTCATTATCTGCAATTATGTACATGGGGAGATGGCAGCACAGGAGAACTTGATGGGGAGGCTAATTGTAGACAAACAGTGGTTTCCATAACTGATATTGCTGTTATTGCCCTCCTTAGACCTTGTAATGAATCTATTAACAAAAACTGCTCGGACAAGGCGCTTCTCTGCAATCTGGTACGGAGACCTTAAACTGCACCTCAGTGGTGCTCAGCAGAAATGGACAAATGAGGTTTCAAAATTGCACAGTGCTCAGTTTTCACATTTAAAAAAAGGGACACTTCAGCTGCTGGTGCTGGTAAAGTGGGTGCCCACTGCCCAGTCGCTGCTGGTGGGAAACATAATCCACTGAAATATGAGCCACTTTGGCATGGGCTCTCCTGCTTGCAGCGGTGTTTTTCCTACATTTACAGTGCAGCACTGCATAAATGATGTATTATCACTGCAATGTAGAAAGCAAATATTCAAGCGAGTCGCCATTGCTGAAGATTACTTACTATGACACTAACAAATAGATAGCCATATATTTTTGTTGTGCTGCACACGTTGTATGGCTCTCTTGGTGATGTTGAAATAACGCATACTGTATATAGTACAAGGCATTAGGTTGTCCTCAATCTTGTTGACTACTAATGTGTTAAATCACAACAGTTCTCCATTGCAATGCACACACACGCACACACGCACGCACACACGGCCCTCTGTGGACTTCCGGTATCAAATTAGCAGGCAAAACCTCAGATCTGTCTGCGGTGGAGAACTCATGGCTCTGCCTTTGATCTGTTCGTCTCTGGAGTATTTCTATTCACAGAGAGATACTCCCACAGATGAATATAGATGAGGAACTGCAGCAGCACCTTACAAAATCTCCAGAATCTCTCTCAAGCTGTAATTATTGAATGTTTTAACCAGTGAAAAATAGCAGATATACAAGCTCACAGCGCGCGCTGCGAGCTTGTAGATCTGCTATTTTTGAAAAATCGTGAAAATTTGAATTTTGACCCGATTCTATAAGTGTCTTTTGAATCCTTCTAAGGTTTTTTGAAAAACCTACGTTTCTATGTCAGCAATCTGGCCAGCCATCGTCAAATTAAAGGTCCTTTTCACTTAACTGGAGGTCAGTTAGTCTGTTCTTGAGAGACTACTATGTCAGTGGTGCTCAAACCTTTTCATGTGAAGGACCCCCAAAATGATATGTATTTGGCCACGGACCCCCATCTCAAAATATTTAGTTCCAGGGACCACCCAGAAGCAAAATTTTAGTTACAAATGTTCGCTTTGAAAAACATACAGTATATTCAAAGATCTGTACACATTTTCATGACTTTTTCAAAAATAGCAGATCTACAAGCTCGCAGCTTGTAGATCTGCTATTTTTCACTGGTTAAAGCATTCAATAATTCTAGGCCTAAATGGGTTAACAACTGTATACTACAATATGTATGTATGTATGTATGTGTGTGTAGTATGCAATATGTATCTCTCTCTCTCTCCCTGTCCATCCATCCATCCATCCATCCATTCATCGATTGAATAATGTATTAGTCATAAATATAAACAGCGAGGTACAGTCAGACACTGAAGGCCTGTCCATAGTATCTCCGAAACCAAACTTTTGTTCGGTGAGTTACGACTTTCCGACGTGCAGATTTCCAAACTAATTCGGTGTAATGCTTTTCAGATTACACAGTCGGAAAGGTCGAACCGGACCTTTCCGACGAAAAGTTTGGTTTTGGACAAAGTATGGACAAGCCTTAAAGGAGTAGTTCACCCACAAAATGTTTTTTTTTCCTATTGATTACTCATGCCATGGAGACTCGAGTAACATAATATTTTTGGATTTTTGTCGCATTCCTAAGACACAAATTTGATTACAATAAATTGACCCCCATTGATTCCGGATGGGATGCATTCGGGTCCCCATCCGGAATCAATGGGAGTAAATTTACAATAATATTTTTTTTGTCTTAGGAATGCGACAAATACAAATAAATATTATTGGACTCAAGTCTCCATGGTGTGAGTATTGACCCCCATTGATTCCGGATGGGGACCCAAATGCATTCAGGTCCCCATCCGGAATCAATGGGAGTAGATTTACAATAATATGTTGTTTGTCTTAGGAATGCTACAAATACAAATAAATATTATTGGACTCAAGTCTCCATGGTGTGAGTAATCAATAAAAAAAAACATTTGCGGGGTGAACTACTCCTTCAAGGCTAAAAGGATAACAGAAAAAAAGTCCTGGGTACTTGTTTCCATTGTGGTCCTGTGTATCGATCTATGTATCTGTCTATGTATATATCTACCTACTATGCATCTGCCTACCTACTGTACCTTGTTTGGTGTACGACGAGTGGTGCAAAAGTAGTGAACAATGCCCATTTTGTGACCTCATAGATCGGCTGTAGCCGTCTATCTCTGTCATTACTCGCTAGCCTTCTCAGTCTTCTCCCCATCTCCGTCTCACTCTCAAGGACTTCCCCTCTCATAAGCTCTCCCTCTCTGTCTGTCTGTCTGTCTCTGTCTCCAGACGACTCTTTCTCTCTCTCTCTCTCTCTCTCTCTCTCCCCGTTTTGCGTTGAATAGCTGTCGTATTGAATAGCTGAATAGGTATTTTTCCAGGACATGTCCACTCACTGCATTCAGTAAGACAGATTTAACCCATTTAGGCCTAGAATTATTGAATGCTTTAACCAGTGAAAAATAGCAGATATACAAGCTCACAGCGCGGCACCGAGTGCCGCGCTGCGAGCTTGTAGATCTGCTATTCTTGTCATGAAAATGTGTGCAAATCTTTGAATATATGTGTATTTTCAAAGCGAACGTTTGTAACTCAAATGTTGCTTCTGGGTGGTCCCTGGAACTAAATATTTTGAGATGCGGGTCTATGGCCAAATACATATAATTTTGGGGGTCCTTCACATGAAAAGGTTTGAGCACCACTGACATAGTAGTCTCTCAAGAACAGGCTAACTGAGCTCCAGTTAGAAAAGGACCTTTTCTTTGACGATGGCTGGCCAGATTGCTGACATAGAAACATAGGTTTTTCAGGAAAAACCTTAGAAGGATTCAAAAGACACTTATAGAATCGGGTCAAAATTCCAATTTTCACGATTTTTCAAAAATAGCAGACCTACAAGCTCGCAGCGCGGCACTCGGTGCCGCGCTGTGAGCTTGTATATCTGCTATTTTTCAATAGTTGAAGCATAAAATAATGATACACAATAATGTGTACCCGTTTTGAATGAGTTTAAAAGGTCCACCTGAGCAATATAATGAACATTTGATGTGCCAGGCGGTGGTTTCCGGGTGGAGATAGATAGCACTTAATGGCCCATAATGCATGCTGAGGAGGCTTGCCGCTCCAGACACGAGGTCCCACATCAACCCCTAAGAGCACGAGAAAGCTATTAGGACTTCTGTTCTTTTCTTTTTTCTTCGCACCACGGAAATACATTCTCCCCCTTTGTTATGAATTTTCCCTTTCATCTGAAAGCTTGGCAGCCTTGGTTTCTCTCTCGCTGTTGAAGCCCCGTTGAAGGCTCACAACTTGTTCAAGGTTGCGCTTTTGTTCCCCGGCCCACCGTCCCGATCCGATTCCATGGTTACCAGAGCGACAGAAGAGGCCCAGAACTGAGATCGCATCAGTCTCTCTGATCCTCTTCATTCTACAGCAGGGATGGGCGGCATTTTATTTCAAGGGGGCCATACTTCAATGAAGTGAGTGAAGGGCCACAGAATTGAATTGAAACTTGAAACACATAGAGCTATATTTTTGGCTATGCCTTAGACCTTATTCCTAAACTTCCTCGCCTTTTTTTTACTATTTTAAAAAACATTTTAAAATACTTCAAACAGCCGATCTACATTGACACGTTGTGAGCTTGTAGATCTGCCATTTGAAATATAGCTGATCTATATAGTGCTGCATGATGTTAAAACTGCATGAATTTGATAGACACAACAGACAACTTTATAATAGGGTCAACCTTTTTTTCCTACAGCTTTAATGTGAGTATCACTCACATTATCAAACATATTAGATTGTGGTACAAATATGGATCCATGGCAGACTGTTTCACTGTATGAACATTTTAACATTTGAGGATGGAAACCGAACGCGACCAAATACCCGAACCCAACCCGACATTTAGGGTAGGGTAAGGCCTAAAATGTATGCCAATTAGTCGGGCTGGGTAGGGCCTCGGGCTCAATGAAAAAAGAAAAAATATATTTTTTGAAATTATTTTATTACTATTACTCTGTGAGTTCCCAAATTCTTTCCAAACCCGATCATACCCGACCCGACGTAGACCGGGTATGGCCTAAAATGTATGCTAACTAGTTAAGGCCCAGTTAGGGCCGGGCCATAATTTTCAGGCCCGTTGAGAACTCTAATATGTACTCAAATGGTAAATATTACAGTTACAAACTGGTGTAAGTTCTCTCAAAAACCATTGACATAACGCTGCCTTTTCAGATGTCGATTAATTAGGGGGTGATTTTGTTTTTCGTTGAGGACTTCGAAAGCCGGATTGAGATGGTCAACGGGCCGGGTGTGACAGTGGCCCCCCGGCCGTTTGTTGCCCATGTGTGTTCTACTGTGTTTATCTATCCATCCATCCATCCCATGTGTAGATACATCATCAATCTCTCTTTCTCCATCTCTTTCTCTCTCAGACACACACACACACACTCTCTCTCTATGTCTGAGTGTTTCCAAGTCTCTCATATTCTTGCTTCATGGCATTCAGCACTATGTTGCTCCCAGCAAGTCTTTCTCTGCACACTGATGTGGCCATTATTAACGAGCAAGCGTGCGCTTGCTCACACACACGATTTATTCCACAGTTTGGGGGCCACACACACACACACACACACACACACACACACACACACACACACACACACACACACACACACACACACACACACACACACACACACACACACACACACACACACACACACACACACACACACACACACACACAGTACGAGTATACTATAAAAGAAAGTATTCTCCAGAAACATTCTGTTTGATATCATCCCTGTCTCAGTGTGGAAGTGAAAGGAAAACATTTACCCTGATCACTTTCACACAGCGAGATAGGGTCATTATCAGATATTTATGGTGATAAGGGAGCTGTTTTATGGAAAACTGTCTCATCTGCCCGAGCGATGAAGAATTAACAGAATGACACACAATATAGCGCTCACATTCTACCACCATAACATCCTATCTAATTAATCATTTCCACGAGAGTCATTAGTTCACATATTTAATTTAGATTTAATTTATTTTATGTTTTTGTAGTTGCTGCTGTTGCTGGTGAAACATTCAAATAAGGTTTTGTCTACTTGACAGTTTGCCAAAGACTGTTTGCAGAGATTTGTTCACATTGGGTTGTCTAGAGAACAGACTGCGAAATAGCATGACAGTATCGCAGAACTACGGGTCTACATGCTAAAGGTTAATGGAAGCAAAATGTTGAAAACACCAGCTGCATTTTAACCTCACGAACCCTAGCGTTCCTGATCTGGGGCAATCGTTGGGCAGAAATATCAGATCTACGTTCAAAATGGGTCAACATTGCGACAAGTTGTGAACTTGTAGATCTGCTATTTTCGGTCAAGAATTTTGGTCTAAGGGGAAAAGGAAGCAGACCAAGTAGGCTGTAGACCTCTGTGGGACCCTATACATTGATTGATTGATTGATTCATTCATTCATTCATTGATTGACATGGCTACTTTAGTTTGAAAACCTGTGTTCTTGAAGAAGAAAAAATACTTGAAGATAATCCAAGTTTTGTTATCTGTATTATAACTGTTTTGTATTTAATGTTAAGCCTGCTGTGACCAGCTCTCATGGTTATTTGAACTTGAATGAATTGATTGATTACTTTATTAGCGGTTCGCATAGGAAAAGCACAGTAAGACGGTACAGGATAGGATTTAAACCCAAGAAAGCACTATGGCTCCATACTCATTTCATTGAGACAGTAAATTAAAATTACAGACAATTATACAACAATACAAGATGTACACTCCTTCAAGGCCGTTGGTAGGGCATTCCACATTTTTGTGGCATAGCAGGAGAACAAATTTAAGCCTTTGTATGAGCCTAATCTGGGTTGAACATGATTAGTGGTGTTCTGATTGGGGACGTCTTTGATGTTTTGGAAGTAGTTTGACAGGTAGCCGACATGGGTATCTTAGTGATGAAGTATAAGGCTTTAAGTGCTTAAAATGTCTGATCAAATGTACGATAACTCGAAGACTAAATAGCGGCTTTGTCCCCTACGGAAACTGTACAGTTGGTAATATAATGTTGTTCTGTATGGTGTAGTGCCATGTTTCTCAAATGGAAAATGTATGTTCCCCTGGAAGTATGTGGACAGTACAAACTGCAGGGAAAGAGGATGTGGAAAATGGAAATGTTATGTTTTGTGATAAATTGCTGTTAAATTAAATTGAATCCAAAACTTGACAAGCTCGACTGTTGAATAGAGAGACTTATTTAACAGTTTATATTATGCATAGGTAGCTGTTGTAGTCCAGAAAAGTCGATTCAGAAAGGGGGTACTGAAGCCAAAAAGTATGACAACCACCAAAAGTAAACCAAAAAACAGAAACCTGAATGCACCCTTTACCCCTTATAGTTCCATCGTGATTTTAATCATCATCATCTAATTATTGCATCATTATTCACACAAGAAAAAGCACATTTTGCTGAGATGAGTAATGCTTACTCATCTTAACATCCATTCTTGTAAACCTCTACTGGCCAACAGTGCGCTATGCTTTGATATTGAATCGAACACTTCATACTAAGCATACAGTACTTGGCTTCCACTGCCTTTGACTTTCCCAAGCGGTTGTGAGTCAGAGCACGGCATCTCGTGTATATATGTCACGGCATCAAAAAGACTGCAAGCCACAGGATTACGATAGCATTACAGATGTCATCTCCATGCAGGGCAGTTAGAACCAAGAGATCAGAAGCAACCATCCAGTCCTTTCATCTCGCTTTGATTTCAAACAGCAGGCAGGATACAGCTTGTACAGAACGCATGGGTCCTCCATGTATGCAGCGTTTGGCCCATAATTCCTAGTTGTTTTTAGGTCTAACAATGGCTCTATAGAATGACTAAGAGGCTCTTCATCTTAAAACATGAGAGTGTGAATGCACAGCATACTTTCCGCACGGAAACGCCCGATATGCTTTCAGTGGATTTGTGGCTTAGTTGATTCACATTTTTAATCTACTCAAAGGTAATACATTTTCACCGCATAATGTGTCACACAGTATTTCACTTTACACTCTGCAACCATACATTATGGGGGTCAATATGCACTCACCTTTTGTGCAGAATGAAATAACTGCTAGAATATATTGTAAAGTATGGACAAGTTTTCCAAAATAGTCTAATCTAGATTCTCTCCCTCTCTCTCTCTTATTCCCTTCTTTCTGCAAAGGAAGGTAAAATGGGAATATATGATTCGCCTCTTGAATGATTGATTGAATATTTTATTAGAAAGAAATGAAGAACAGTACACGTACAGTCAAAACTAAAAATGTAGTAGAGCACAAGTACAGTCAAACACCCTGCCTGCCTAAAAGGAACACCCAAAAAGCCCTTGCAGTCTTGTTGCCGTTGGACTGGAGGTCCTTGGTATTCAATTCATCAACATATAAAATAGCAACAAAAAACATTCAAATATCATCGCAAGTATAAAACACTATATGTACAGAGTAGGGGGAAAAAGTGGGGGTGGAGGTAAGGTAAAGGGGGTGATCACTTCTCGCCTGTCAGAAGTGATAACTATACCTATGGCCTCCTGAAAGGTGAATTTTCAGGGCGGTTTTGAAGGAGGCCAGCGAGCTACATGTTTTAAGGGAAGGGGTCAAGGAATTCCACATTTGGGTGGCAGTGTTGTAGAAGGAGAATTCACCCATATTTGTCTTATGGGTTCAGGGACATGCAGAGAATGTTAGAGAGGCAGGGGCTGAAATTTCTAAAAAGGGCGTTGGTGAAAATATTGAAAATAGCAGACCTTCCGTGTTGTAGCTTGGAGGTCGGCTATTTTCAGTACTTGATATCACACTAAACAAAGCATAATCAAGTTCATACTGGAGAAGTGGCATACGGCATGGATTTCTACACAGAGAGGGCAATTCTGTCCACATAAGATGCTGCATTCAAGTTCAGGAGAGTTTGGACAGGGCAATTCTCTTGAATGTCGCCCTCAGGTATGGCATGGAAATAGATTTGCATTTCTTCCACCATTGTAAAAACTGCATTCATGGACTGGAGAGGGCACTTTTTACAGACGGGTAAAAGGGCAGGGGCTCAAGCCTCCTTTGATGTCTATGCGTGCACGCTGCTGTATGGGTTTGTGTTACCAGATCGTTGTTTGCGCTCCCTCTCAAACAACGGTGTCATCGCGTGTCTCGTCTTCTCTCCGCCCTCACAGCTCCTTCCAGACGGATGACGACGACGAGGTGACGAACAAGACATGGGTGCTGACCCCTAAAGTGTACGAGAGCGACGTCACGCACATCCTCAACAGCCTACTGGACGGCTACGACAACAAACTCCGGCCCGACATCGGAGGTGAGGCATCCATTTGTTTTCTCCCACGGTGTGAACCATTTAGTCACAGAGTCACAAAAGGGTCACGCCCACCCCCAGGGCCCAAACACAGCTATATTTTCGTCCGTGCCTTACCCCATATCCCTAAACTACTTTACCTTTTTTTTACTATTTTGAAAAACATTTTAAAATACTTCAAATAGCCGATCTACATCGACACGTGAGCTTGTAGATCAGCTATTTGTTTGAACTATTTAAAAATGTTTTTCAAAATATTAAAAAAACGGCAAAGACGTTTAGGGATAAGGGGTCAGGCAATGGACGAAAATAGGGCCCAAAGGTCTATAGTTGTTCCCAACCTTTCTTTCCTTGGAGCCCCACGTCCCACATGTGCTCACACACAAACACACGCACGCATGCACACAGTATTTCAAAAAGGCAGGAAGGCTCAGATGTCTCCGCCCTATATAGCTGCTGCCAATTATAGCAGAGACCGTGCAATACTTTGCCAGCAATTTTTGCCTCCTTATTCCCAAGTTGATGCACGACACACACACACGGGGAAATAGAGAAAGACTTATGACTGTTAACAGACTGAAATGTGTGGGATTATATGACGTGATTTAAAAAGAAACTGGTAGAAATGCAAGCTACAATAGCATCACACCGCCACAAGTGGCAAGATAGTGTATCTGCTAAGATCACAGAACATAAAGTTCACTGGTTTCTGTAATATTAAACCAGTGGTGGAAGAAGTACTACAAGTTCCAATACCACTATCAATCAATGCCACAATCAGTCAATCAATAATACCACAATCAGACAATCAATACCACAATCAGACAATCAATGCCATGATCAGACAATCAATATAATGTTATTGTCACAACACAGGTACCAAAAACTAATGTTATTAATTAATTAAATAATTAATTGATTGATTGATTTAGCCTCTGAACTGTAATGGAGCAGAAGTATAAAGTATCACAAAATGTACATTCTCAAGTAAAGCCACTTGAGTAAATATACCTAGTTATCACCACTGCGCTAAATGTGCACAATATTAAGTCCGAGGGACATATCATGTTGGACAGCAAAAGGAGTGTATACAGTATGGATGGATGCGTGCGTGCGTGAGTGAGTGAGTGAGTGAGTGCATGTGTGAATTTGTGTGAGCGTTGTGTTACTGTGTGTGTTTTTATGCCTGTGTGTATACGTTTGTTCAGGTACACACACACATACTGTGCAGTAGATGCAATACGGCATGTGTACCTTTGCATGCGGTGCGTGCATGCGTGCCTGTGTGTGTGTCATGCGTGCCTGTGTGTGTGTGTGTGTGTGTGTGTACGCGGAGTTTGCGTGCGCGGCTTTAGGACAGGCCAGTAATCCATCACGCCCCTGTTAGCCCTGTCTGTCAATACGGAGCGAGGAGCCAAGCAGAGAGCCAGCCAGCTGAGGAGTAGCTTTCTCCCTTCACGTTGACAGACAGCCGGGCAGGGGTCCTGTGTCTGCAGGAAGTGCATATATCCTGCTGCTTGTCAAGCACGATGCACCACTAGCAAAGCAGAGCAAGAGGGAAGGAAGGGAACCGGCTAAAGCCTTGAATTCTTGATCCGTCGGTCAGTTTCCCAAGGCTATAGTCACAGTCTGTCATTCACAATTGGGCCAGGGTTTTATTTATTTGCATGCCTGTCAAGCTGCTGTGTGTTGCACTCCCACATCTCCAGACTCGGGGCCCTAAATGTGTCCTGTGTTTGGCCTAGAATAAATAGTGGGTTTGATGACAAGAGGCTCCTGTTCTTAGAATGTGTGATGTTTCCTATTTCTCATTTCTAAATATTGTAGCAGTGCTGTGCATTTGACGCTGGTTCAATCTGCTGAGTTATAGTCACAATTATGTAATGGTCTTTATAGGCACACCTATGCACATAGGCTCTGATGCATGACAGCGAGACCTGGGTTCGATTCCCGAGCCCAGCGGACCGTTGCTGCATGTCACTCCGCGACTCTCTCTCCCTGTTCCCTGTCTCTCTTCACTGTGTGTCGGTTACCATCAATAAATGCAGAAAAAGAAAAGATCTGCAGTAACAGCTCACGTGTTATAATTTAGAATATCTTTGTTGTGAAGTGAATTCACCTTGTTGTGTCCATAAAAAAAACACAAAGATCAATTTCAGATTAGTAGCAAAGTATGCACTGGTTGACTGTCTGTCTGTCTGTCTGTGACAGCATGTATGTCTGTCTGTCTGCCTGTACTGTAGTCTAAAGGGAAAAAAAGATAAAGTGTAAATCTGATTCCATTAACACAAGAGAACATAAACATATTGGTACCAGTCTTATAATCAGCTAACCTATTTGTGATTCACCCAAGGCTCCAACAGAGTGCTGGTAACATCAAAGGCACTGTGAAACCGGCAGGAGAACATGCACTAAAAACTGCAGCAGCAACCGCCATTTTACAAGCATGGATACATATATGCTGAATCACAATGCATTCATTATTCTACCGTATTTATAAACGTGAGCACTCAAAAGGTTCTTCTGTGAACAGTAAGCTGTCCAACGTCTAGACTCCATTCATATGAATGAACCCGAATCATGTTAACCTGTCCTCCATCATTCCAAATGTCATAACGGAACTAATTATTCACAGCCACTCAGCCAGGCATATCTCCTGACAATATCCTTCACTGTGGAGCACCGACTTTAATATCACCGACATCACAAGTAATAAAGCGTGTGCGCGGGGGTCCGCAGCTGAGAGGCAAGTAGGCTATTCTTTATGGCTTTCAGCTTCGACAAGAGTGCATCCACAATGCCTTGCTCTCTCATGAATGATGTCATCTGGCCGCCGGCTTTTCGCCAGTTCAAGGGGCCATATGGTTGAGAAAAAAATGTTATTCATTCCATTTATATATACTGTACATACTGTACAAGGTTGTCAAAAAGCGTCCCCCCCTCCCCCCTTTTCTTTTGCATTGTAATGCTGTGAATTCATAAAGGGTCTTTAGAACATTTAGTTTTAGTCATAGCCTTTTGAATAAAATTCCATTTAGTTAGTCATCTGAAATGTCGTAGTTTTATTCTAGTTTTAGCATCCTGGCACGGCGCGTTGTGAGCACATCTGTTATTTTCTGAGCGCAACATCCAAACGCAACCAAACATAGTTTTTATTTGTTGACGAAATTGTCGGTATATTTAGTCTTAGTTTTAGTCATCATAGCTTAGTTTTTATTTCGTATTTGTCAGCAGAAAAAAAAGGTAGTCGACGAACATTTATCGAAATCAACACTGCCTCCACCTTCAGGGACTGAAGTGCTGCTGTATAATGATGAGATGGCATAAGATAAGATAAATCCTTATTGATCCCCGGAGGGAAATTACGGTGTCGCAGCAGCAACAACAGTGAGAATGAACCACGTGAGATGTACGAGTAAAAGTATCAGTCAATAACCAAACCAAGATAAATGCAGATAAAAATAAAAGAAGACACTGAGCCGTTGGCCCTAAGGGCAGCGAGGGTCCAGATTGAATCATGAGCTTCCTTTGACTGAATTCACAGCAGCAGCGGCGAACAAAATATGTCAGCAGTCTGGAATCTCACTAAATCGGTATGTGCGAGGTATGAGTGTCATGCAAATAAGATAAATGTGGCTCAGCAGGAGCTCTGCTGCTCCAAGCAGCCCACCCAGCACAGATGTGTCCAGCAGAGCTCACAGGCAATGGTGAAGTACTGGAGTGGACACTCCATGATCTTCTCTGGTAGCTTGTTTGTACATGGTCTTTACATTTTAGTTGGTGAAAGTGGTGAATGCTAAATGGTGCATTGGACCGATGCAAACACAATGTAAAGTAACAGCAAAGTGGTGAATGGTAAATGGTGCATTGGACCGATGCAAACACAATGTCAAGTAACAGCAAAGGTGATACACCCCTCCCCTACAGCCACACCCTCTCCTGGATGATGAGGAGTACGTCCAGAGACAAATTAACTCACCTTTCTGAGCCTAATTATTCAAAACTACAGAATACAGAAAAACCACTTAATGTTGAAAGGTCAAGTTTTTTTTGTTGTAATTGAGGTCAGGAAACATGAAAAAAGCCTAATTTTTTTATGTCATAAGACCTTATGGCATACTCCACTTTTAGAGACAAGTTTAAATCGGTTCAGCTCTGTCCAAACTACAATATGATGTCATTCAGAAATTCGGGGAGGCGGGTACCGTCATTAAGTCAGCCGTTTGGTACGGCCGAGATGTTGTGACAGCCTGAACAGAACCGATTTAAACTCGCCTCTAAAAGTGGAGTATGCATCGCCCTTAGTAGTCTGATAGTAGTCCATTTCTGTACACACACCTACTGTACATCAGAGCACAGCACGCTTCTGGTAGGCCGCTGCTCTGTCTCGCTGCACTGCGGGAGTGGCAAAGGTGAACTTTGTTAGTCAGTCCAGTCCAGTCTGTTTGTGTGTACTGCCAGGAACATGTAGGTGTACAGTACACATTCTCCCCTTGGATAGAGATGAGAGTTAGGGGCCTCTTCTTACTCCACCGGGAGTTAACCACCACACTCCAGCTCGTTTTTTTTCCCAATGTTGAGCTCCAGCAGCGGCTTCTTTGACAAAGAACTAAGTGTAGTAGAAAGTTAGAAGTCAAGAAATAGTCACGCAAAAGAGAACAGAGAGAGAAAGAGAGAGAGAGAGAGAGAGAGAGAGAGAGGGACGGAGGGAGGGAGGGAGAGAGAGAGCAGCAGCAGCCCTGTACATTACACATACATCACATTAATGAAGTACAACCTCAGCTGCGTAATACTCGCATGCCACGGTGTCACACACTCGCTCAAGCTTGTAAATCGGCTATGCGCGACACAGGCACACAACCAACTATAAATCAATCACACTTTCGAGTTCAGACCTAATTTGAAGTGCGACACCCATCCCCTACTGCCCCCTCCCCTCCCCGCCCGCTGCCATCCTCTCAACCAACGTCTTTGAGCTCGGCTATGAAGTCAACCCCCCCACCCACCCCTCTTCATCCTTCAAGCTGCTGCCAAGTCACACAGATACAGCGCAGTTATAATTAGCCGTCTATACTGTTGTCACTGCCTCTGAGCGACCAAGCGAGCAACCAACCAACCACGCGAAGGCTGAGACAAAGTGGCCACCCTCCCTCCACTATCACACGCACGCACACGCAAATGTGCGCAACGCACTCGCGCACGCACACACACACACTCCTTGTGGTGGTAAATTACTGGGGGTTTGGATTCATCGCAGTCTACTGTATGCCACAGTCCTTTGAAGTTCATTGTGAGGCTCATTCAATTTTAATGCCCCTGCAGTCTATGTATAAAGATGGAGTAAACCAGTGAGAGAGAGAGATGCGGAATAAAGTACGATTCAAGGTCATCATTTTGCAGGGGAAAAATTTAAAACAGATTGTTTTGTATCATGTAAATGAACGTATGACATTGATTCGTGGTACACTGAGAGCCAAATCGATCGATAATGCTCTGTCATGCTGGTGATTTTATTGTAACTGATGGTGCAACCTATTTTTGGTTACGTCAATCAGTTGTCTTTGTGTGATCATCAATGTCAACTCTGATCATCAAGACATTGCATTATAAGAAAGTCACACTATTGTTAGCCCCAAATATCTCCTTGCGTGCTAGTCTTGCATTGAGCAGCTGGACATATTATGGAATATAACTTTTTAAAAACGATTATTTCTGTCATGCAAGTGATTTTTGTTGACCTCCCCTTGGGCTCTACCCAACACCATAGCTACTCTAAAACAGGTCTTCAACAGGGGGTCCGGAACCTCTAGGGGATCCTCAGAGGTACTACAAGGGGGGGCCGCCACATCTTTGTGTAAAAGGATATTTTCTTTACGTTATTGAACCCTAGCCCATGGTTATTTCTCCCTCTTCAGCTGTATGAGAAATACATTTTCAAAACATTGACATGCTTTGTATTTCTGCTATGTTCAAACGTTAATGAAAGTCCTGCACGCATTGACAATTTGAAGTAAACAGACAATATCAAGATAATGATCATAATCCTATGTTGAAAATCGACTTTATTATGCAATTTTAGATGCAGCCAGATTGTGTTCTTGCAAATAGTGACCCTGCAACACGCCCAATCTTTTCTAAATCTGAAGACGAAATTGTCCTTATATAGATGTGAGTCTTGAAGTCATTCAAACGTCCTTCGAAATCTTTTCAATGTCTTGTATAGTGCATGGTAGGCATAGTAACAGACTCCAGGGGCTTTTAGACTCTTAGACTTTCTAAGTACATCCTCCTATGGAGTAGATGCACTAAAATGCAATATAGCATGCACTCCTATTCATACCCACTCAGCCTGCCGTGTGTGTGTGTGTGTGTGTGTGTGTGTGTGTGTGTGTGTGTGTGTGTGTGTGTGTGTGTGTGTGTGTGTGTGTGTGTGTGTGTGTGTGTGTGTGTGTGTGTGTGTACACGTATGTTCTTCTAAAAGTGCTCCTGTGTATGTGTGTGCAATGTGCAATTGTGCATGTTTGTGTGTATTCCCATATGCCAGGGAATGGCATGAAAAATGTAAGCCATCGTTCACCCTTGCCCTCCCTCTACCTCCTCCCTCCCTCCCTCTACCTCCTCCCTCCCTCTCTCTCTCTCTCTCTCCCTCTCTGACTCGTGCTGTACGGTCTCTCGTGTCCATAATAGCTGATGTCACGTAGTAGTACAGTATACCACATATCAAGCCAGTGGGGGTCTTTCGCCCATCCATCCACTCACAGACACATACCGCTCAGTCATCCATGAACATACACATTAGACGCTAAAGTGTGATGGTTGATCCCTAGGCTGACCCAGCGGACATGACAGAGCATGGCTGTCCCCCCCCTCTTGACAACCACGCTGTCCTCTTCCTTCAGCCATACTTCCTCTGACACCCCCCCACCCCACCCCCACCAGGCCACAGTAAGGGAGCCTGACACAAAGAGCTGTCACGCACAGTGAGAGAGTTGAGTGTACACCTATGACCACTCAAGCGTGTGTAGTCATACGGTTGCCAGTGGCGTCAGTTCAGCAAAAGCTAAGGTATGGCAACATGACTAGTAGATAGATAGATACCTTGATTATCCCAAGGGGGAAAATCAGTCGCCCAGAGGCAGCACAGCAGTATAAGGATATTTACAAAGTTACAGAGAAGTATGAAAAGAATACAGGGGCTGCACCGCGACTCAGCGTGTCACGTATGCCTTGATGTGTTACAAATGTTTGTATATATGTTTTGAATACATGACTGCTGTGTCGTAAGACAAATTTCAGTGTGAACTGACAATAAAGTACTATATCATATCATATCAACAGTACAGTAAAGAGCAAGGTACATCAAAGAAAGGGAACGAAGAATATATACATAAAGTGTCAAAAAATTGTCAATGCTCAACTTGAAACAGCGAAGGCGCGCATGCAAGACACCAGTCATGTTGCCATACCTTAGCAACAGGCATGATGAATGTATTTTAAGAAGTACATTTTTTTCCCCCTTGACGCCTCTGACGGCTGCACAGAAGAGTATGCGCATGCCTCCACACAGACAAGCTCACACACACACACACACACACACACACACACACACACACACACACACACACACACACACACACACACACACACACACACACACACACACACACACACACACACACACACACACACACTACTGTATATGACTATACACTACATACTGTACACACTAGTGGTGTAAAGTAACTAAGTACAGTTACTTAAGTCCTGTACTTTGGTACAATTTTGAGGTATCTCAAATTTCCGGTTTACTTTTACTTCTACTCCACTACATCTCAGAGGCAAATATTGTACTTTTACTACTAATATTCTACAATTAGTTACTCTAGTTACTTTACAGATATAAATTATAATATAAAACATACATCAACCACTTTAGCCCTATTTTATACAAAGGATATTTTAAAATGTTGTACTTTTAAGTATATTTTTATGCCGACATTTTCTTACTTTTACTAAAGTAGGCTACATTTTTTTATTCCAGACTTTTACTTGTAACAGAGTACTTCTACATTGCAATTAGAGTTCTCAAATTCTGCCCGAACCCGACCATACCCGAACCCGACCGACATTTAGGGTAGGGTAGGGCCTAAAATGTATGCTAATTAGTAGGGCCGGGTAGGGCCTCGGGCTCAATGAAAAAAGAAAATATATCTTTTTATTATTTTATTACTATTACTCTGTTATAGACCCGACCATACCCGACCCGACCCGAAGGTTTTCGGGCCGGGTAGGGCCTAAAATGTATGCTAACTAGTAGGGCCGGGTAGGGCCTCGGGCCTGCCCAGTTAGGGCCCAGTTAGGGCCGGGCCTTAATTTTCAGGCCCGTTGAGAACTCTAATTGCAATATTGATACCTTTATTTAAAGGGGCACTCCACCACTTTTCAACCTATGTTCATATAATTGATCCTCCCTCAAAAATAGCTTTTTTTTTTTTTTTTTTTTTCCCTCATAGGAAGGCTGTGGGCAGGCCAGAAACCCATCGTCTTGTGACATCATCGATTGCCAATCCAGCTTATAGAAACTGCAGGCTTTCTATTCCTGAAAAGTTGCAATTTTAAAGAGGAAGCCATTGTAAAAATCTAAATACTTTTTTCAAAAATATTGATAATTTTTTTTTGGGGGGAAAATGATGATGTCACAAGACGATGGATTCTGAACTTCCCACAGCTCTCCTAGGAGACTTGGACTGAGTAGAAAAAAATTGTGATATTTTATCATGAACATTAGTGAGGACCTATTATATGAAGACAGGTTGAAAAGTGGTGAACTACTCCTTTAAGTACAAAATGTGAACTACTTTTTCCAACACTGGTACAAACACATGCATAAAGACAGACATGCAAGGGAATGAGGTTCCCAAAACGTTCACTCACATACAAATGAAAGCTTCAGCGTTAGTTTATGAAAAAGTGTCTAGGACAAGCCCCCAGAACCCTGGGGGCGCCCTGAAACCAAATGGACATGGTGGCCGTTTTGAGGTACTGCAGTTGGGTCTACTCACATGAACGCGCGTCTAGGCTTCTTTGTATTGACGCGCGTTCATACCGGAAGTGCTCGTTCATGAAGCGCGTCCATGAACACAAATTATGACGAAAAATGCGTCACAGTAGACCCACTACGTCACGGTTTTACTAGCCGGAAGGAGGGGTGAAAACGCCTCATGCGCTGGGTGAGCGACTCAATGCAAGTGGACGGGCGGGGATATCTGGTGTCCTCTCTATTCTTATTATAACTCTATGGTCTAGGCCCGCCCAGCAGTAGTCAGCTGTCAATCAGCTCTTTTCCCATTCCTCATTCACATATCTGCTGGTCATTACATCACACTCAAATACTTGTGATTATGTCTGATTAAGCTATGTGTCAATGCATTGCTATTGTTCTGCTATTGTATCCCTATGGGGGGGGGGGGGGGGGGGGGGTCTTGCTTAGCGTTCCCTGATTTGCTCAAAAAGCATGCACAAAATTCAGGGAACATCTCTGAACGTGGAGCCCTTCAAGCGCCAAGATTAACTGTACCTGTATTCCATTTAGATAGATAGATAGATAGATAGATAGATACCTTTATTATCCCAAGGGGGAAATTTAGTTGTCCAGTAGTAGCACAGCAGTATACAGTTATTTACAAAGTTACAGAGACGTAAGAAAGATAGATAAGAGGGAAAAAAACAAAACAAAGACAAGAGCAGTACAGTACCAATAAGGAGAAGGTGCATCAATAGAGGGGGGCGAATAATATATAAGTATATATACATAAAGTGTCTTGCAAAAGAGACCATAGCAGTCAATGCTAGTTAGTGCAAACAAGTATCTCACTGTCATTGTTAAACAAAGCAAAAATACTCAGAAACTACCAACACTAACAACCTAATAGTGCAGTGTCAAAAATCAGTGCGAAAAAACGAAGAAACTAGGAAGCGTGTCACCGCAAGGCGCACCTGAGCACTCTTCCTGGAAGTTACATTTATGCAATAAATGGTTAAATCTACTTTGACGTGAGTGTTCCTGATGACTAAACAGGTTTTGGGGGAAACGAGGAGGGTTGGCACAGTAGATAAGGATATTGGAGGACAGACAGACAGGACTGTGATCAGAATGTTTATGATGGTTAATTCAGTGATAAGGAAGACATTGGATTTGACTGAAGTTAATAAAACTTGAGTTAAAGCAACAGATAAACCATTCGAATGCTACTTTCTATACTTTAATTAAATAGAGAGGTTTATTAGTACACATCAAGTACATAATCAAGGATAATTACTGTGTCTAGACTGTTGCCTAACTATAACGAGTAGGGACGTCTGCACGGAGCTATAAAAAGATTAATAAAAAACAAGAACACATACAGCTCCAAGCTACAGTATCCTTCCCAATAATGGAAAAGTACTGCAGCTAAAACAGTCAGTCATGAGGAGGGGAAAGATTCATCTGGGAGTGATTTGAAGTGAAATGTAATCCGTTAGATTTTATCGATGGAACCAGAGTTTGATGTGTTGCAACAGTAAAACCCATTGGAGCTGTGAACGTTAGGCGAGATAACAGCACAACATGAGATGGGGATTGCTCATCTGGAGTGGAGGCTGATGAAGGCCCAACATCCTATGAAGATTTTGGCCTCAATCCCCCCAAGCCTCCCAGCTGCTCTGAAGCCTCCAGCAAGGACCTTGTTTCCTCATGTGCTAAAAAAAGAAAGGACACACTCCCTTGAAACTGCTATAATGGCATTTCTGGGGAAATAACTTAAGAAAGGAAGGGCCACTGGGTCGGCTGAGAAAGGAATTATAGTAGGACTTGATCTGCTCTGGTTTCCTCCACGTTATGGTATTGGGTCATATAACTATGTCTACTACAACCAACTGCTAAGATTGCAATCTGCTTTAATACTTACATTTGGTTTTCTACTTGTATTATTATATTACGATCAATGGATAATCACCTGCCTAAGCTAAACTGCCTGCAATAAAAGCACATCGTCGCTTCAAGCAGAAACCTCTTATTTCCACGTTCCTTAAAGTTTTTATGTTCTCTTTTCCTAAATTAATGTCCTACGTAGTCATTCTACAGTGTCATAAAAGCTAACAAAAATAGCCAATATACTTGTAGATCTGCTATGTTTGCTATTTTTTTCATTTGAATCCAGGTTTGGACATATGAGGTTTCCACCCCGACAGCGAAGATAAAGATAATAATTAGAACTATAAAGTTCTAATTATAGGCTTCACTATTCTTCTCGCCAGGGAGCCTCATCTCTCAGGCACAACAATTTTAGAAAGAAAATGTAGGCCCCTAAACTCACAGGGAAACTGATGTGATTGTAAACTGTATCTTTAGTACAGGTTACAGTGGTATGCATTTTGGGACCGTATAAGCAGGGAACGAGGCATTCACAAGACTTGCCAGCACAGCTGGGGGAAAAAAGATATCCTTCTCAATTGGAAGTCTGAACATTCTCCATCACAAAGGCATTGGTTGAATGAACCTTTGTCTTATTGTACTCCTGAAAAGATCCTGTACCAGTATCAGAAAGAAAGGAAAAAACTCTAAACATTTTACAACATGTGGTGCGATACTCTGCCTTCAATAACTTGTCTTTGATGTTATATAATCATTTGCTGTTCCTGTGAAGGTTGTAGTAGTCAATGCTGAATGTTGTGCTATTCCGGGGTGGGGGGAGGGTTATTTTTTGTCATTTTTCTATAGTTTTTCTATTGTCTTTTGCTTTACCTTTTGGACTTTTTCATGTATTGGTGTGTAAATGGAACATGGATAGAAATCCATGCTGTATTAAGATAAGATGTTAATTGTCACTCTATGAAACGTGTAAACGCTGCATGCATCCACATAAACAAATAGCAGCATCAACAAAGAAACACTGATATGACATAATGCCATAAACTGTTTGTCTGCTCATAGTTCATAGTCCGTTCATAGTCTGTTGTCATTGATGTAGGAAAGAGAAAAGGCAAATGTTGATCAAAATACCAATTCTTCTACATTCTCTAATTGTGTATACTTAATTAAAATGAAGTAATGCAGATGCTAAACAATAATCTAACTCTTGAAAGTGTAAAATTAAACCAAATTCAGTTTATGCTCTCAAAACTTAAAGATCTAATAAAGGTGCATGATTACCAACTCTCCATCATTTAGCTGGGGACCACCTGGAATCCCGTGAAGGACCACTGGTGGTCCCGGGACCACTGGTTGAGAACAACTGCACAATACAGTTATAGCCTTGTCTGACTTCTCACAAGGTCAATACATTATAGGATGAATTCTAGACACTTGATCTTGTCTCAGAGACACGTTTCCCTGTGAGCCGGCTTGCCCTGTCAAATTTCTCTTTAGTCTCACGGTATTAATTTATCATTACATCCATTTCACCAGACACCATCTGGCTCAAATTCCCGTCCCTCAGCAGACAGACCAGGAGAGTAAGGAGCCCAAACTATTTCTCTTTGTCACAATTGGGTACGCGTCAGATCAAAATGAAGCCCTTGAATGTCACCGTGTTCCGTAAATGCAAAGCGACTGAATTAAAGTAAGAGTTGGATGGATTGCATTATCATAGGCAGTGGCCCTGACTGAGATGAGTTATATAGAGAGATGCAGCCGCTGCACTGGAATTACATTGTCATGTATTCCCTCCCTCCGGAATGAGAGAGTTATAGCAGAAGACCTCCTGAACTAATAAATCATGAAAAAAAGTTGCTGCCCCGGCTAAATGTTCACAGTCCCAATAGGGTGTAAAGAATGCCGTGGGGAAAGAACACCGCAACACAAGGACATGACATTTTCACCTTTATCGTTTACGTTGTTGTTGTCGGGTGGAACCCTTGTACATGTACTGTATGTCATGTATGTATACATACATGTATGTCATAGGGGCGGCAGTAGCTCAGGGGTAGAGTGGCCGGTTGGGAACCGCAAGGTCCCCAGTTTGATCCCGGGCTCCCCCAGAGTTAGTGTCGAAGTGTCCAACATTCTGAACCCCGAATTGCTCCAGACATAGTTTCCTCCACCATCGATGTATGTGTGTGACTGTGAATGGTTGAATGTAATGGACAATCTATGTAAAGCGCTTTGGATAAATGCACCATTTAACATTTACAGATTTTTTTTTTAAAAAGAAAGAAAAAATAACCTGTGTTCCAATGTATTATTTTTTTATAAAACTCACAGAGAGACTTAACCACATTCAATGTGGTGTCCCTATTTTGGGCAAGTCGTGAAAACTTTCTAAAAGGTTAATGTAAATTCATTTAAAAAACATTAATATCAAGTATTATGATTATACTAGGAGGAAGATTATTTCCAAAAAAGTGTACAGAAATAGTTAAAATTAGGTTTTTATTCATTAAGTAGGCCTATGCCTGGTTGTCATGGTGGGTGGTGACCCAGCTGAAGTTAGCCACACCCACAGTGTTGGGTGAATGGTAAAAGGGGAGAGGATGATTACATGATGTCATTTTATCTGTTTTTCTTTTGGATCAGCACCTTTGACCCACAAGGTGTCAGCCTCCAGGAAGAAACCCCACATACAAAGGGAATACATAATTGCTCATAAGAACCACACCAGGGGGTCTTAATGAAGTACTGTCAACCTCCTAGACACATGGAACCCAGAAAAATGACAAAACTATGGCACCGCCTCTTTAAAAAGTCTCTCTTCTACATCTCCAGTGCATGTATTCCTCTCCTGCTTTGCTTTTTCATCATTATTGATGGTGAAGCCGTTAGTGATGAGCACAATCATGGTGATAACGACGCAGATAATGGTGATAATTAATCTTTCTGGCAGCAGCAATAATGCATAAGCTCCCTAAAATCAATAAACTATAAAGCAGCAGATATGGCATGACACGACCACTTAATCTCTGAAACGGCCTCTATTGTTCCTCTTTCTTTGCAGTCAAGCCGACGGTGATCCACACGGATATGTTTGTCAACAGCATTGGTCCGGTGAATGCCATCAACATGGTGAGTAACACTGAATTACCAATCATTATTGTTGTATAAAGAGCAACTTTGCAGCTCAGAGGCTTATATAATTCGTTTCTATAAATGTTACATCAACAAGTTAAATCTGAGGGTTATTATGAAGTATCGTATAGTACAGGGTTCCCCAATAGGCGGCCCGCGGGCCATTTGCGGCCCGTGGGGGGCTACTGTCTGGCCCACACCAACCCCAGTAATAATGGTGGTATAAGTGCAGCAACAACACTAGCATATCGTCGTTGTCGGGTGGAAATCTCATCTCCAAATGTGTACGTTCTTTTGCTAATCATACAAGGCCGTCGCACAAAAGTTGTGAAAATAACAGATCTACAATCACACAACGCCTCGCGATGCAAGGCGTTGTGTGCTTGTAGATCGGCTGTTTTCACTAGTTTAAGGGCTTGATACCCTAGACATAATTCGGCCCCTGGGGAAAACGAATTGGGGAACCCTGGTATAGTATATCCTAGTAGTGCGAGTGTGAGTTAGAAGGGGTTTCTGTTAATTACCACAAAAAGGGTCAGCTATTCTTTCTGGTCCACACATGGACAAAATGCATCATCAACTTGTGAGAGGTGTTGTCCCTCTCTCTCCCTCCTAAGAGACACAGAACGAGTAGATTTGATTTGCTATTTTATCATGAACATTAGTGCGGACCGATATTATAAGTACCGGTACAGTACTTGAGTAAACATATAGCTACATTGTCCCCCTGCCAAGCGGTGAGGAGCAGGCTCCATTGTCCTTGATCCCTGGGGTGCCATTCACATGGAACTTGGAAGCCTCATGAAACGCACCACACTACTGGCAACCCTTATCCTATTTCTAGACTTTGAAGACGAGAGTACAGGTTAGCGTACAGGAGTTATAAGCTGCATCAATGCTATAAATAGGCCCGGTGGCTGAGGAGCGAGATTAGAAAGAGAGAAGGCAGAGAGAGTGAGAGGGGAATACACAGACCGAGTACTGCAGTCAACGTGCGTCACACAGACGGGTCGCATCGTATTCTATTACTGTCTCACAGCTCTCGCTATCTGATATTTCCAATCACATTGCAATTCAGCGTAATAGTATGCTCTATGTCTACAGCAGTGGTTTTCAGACCTTTTGTACCCAGGGTGCGGCACACCAAGTCAAACATCTCAAGGGACAACTGTATTCATGGAGACAATAGCCGATCTACAAGTTCACAACGCGTCATGATAAAACTTTCGCCTTGTTATCTTACAGTATAGATCCTGAAATCCAATTCAATCCACTTAGTTTAGAGCACATTTAATCCATTGACGCCTGGTTGCCAGCTATACGTTGTTCTACCTTTGATGCTGGGTGCGCCCTCTGTGTTTCATCAGCTATTGCTATACATGTAGCAACATAACTATTTTATTTTAGTTTTTCTAATAAGAATTTGAAGGTTTTCAGAAACCTTAGTTCAGGCCCTAGAAGGTGTTTCCAGAATCGGCCTCGTCAATGGGTTAAAACAACAGTGCTGTACACTCAGTAATAAAATAAATACTAAAATTCCAAGATCAAAACAATATGCAATAAACAGATGGAGAGGCGGAAAAAAACAGAGGGTGCAAACATACAAACACATTGCATATCGTGAGGAACAGCAAATCCGATTCATCGAGCACCAAGGAGTACATGTGAGTTTTCAAACGTGATTTAAACACAAGCAGGGGTTGAGACGCTCTAACATGACACAGTTTGGGCGCTACAGCGGAAAACAATCTCGATCGGTTGTTCACTAGCCGGGACAATATGAAAATGTCATATCACGATTATTGTGACGAAAGAAATCGCGATTTACGATATTATCGCGATAATCAAAATCCATTATCCTGGGGTGGAACATTTGCCAAAAAATAGCAGATCTACAAGCTCACAACGCGTCGCGTTGAGCTTGTAGATCGGCAATTCTTTGGCAAAGACATTTGGTAGAGAGTGAAAAAAAGACTATCAAGTACGTATATTAGAAGTATTGTTTTACCAATAGAGGGTTTAAATGGTACCGCATATGCAGCTCGGCAAATAAAAGGTGAACTGATCCCAGTGCATGACGGAGGACGATATCACGATAAATTAAATCTCCACGATACGATTATCGTGAGTGTTTTTTATCACGATACACGATAATAATATTGCATATCGTCCCATCCCTATAGTGGCAAGATGTGGCAGACCGGAATCATTTATCACGTAAAGAAAAACAAGCGCTCCCTTCCCTTCTCCAGTCAATGACTGTCTGGTGATGGAGTTAAGAGAGGAGCATTGTTGTGATCTGCATGCTTCTACTGTAATCACATTCAACAACCCACATACAGATACAGGAAGTGTGTGGGCTTGTACTGTACGATGTATAGTGTACACACACGTTCATGTCTGCTCATGAATTGTGTGCACCGTGTTTTGCTATCTTTGTAGGTGTCCAAGGTCCTAGTTTTGTGACTTTGTTTAGTATGAAAACCTGCAGATCATGTGCGTGCGCCTGCGTCACGTTCCATATATGGCCAAGATCCCTGATGTAATCAACATGCCTCATGTCACGCCCCATATATGGCCAAGATCCCTGATGTCATCAATATTAAGCCCAGATCTGGTAATGCCCATGTATTGACATATTTTGTCAGTCTCTGTTGTTTCAGCTCGACCTCGCCCCTCGCCCTTGGGGCGTCTTACTGGTTTTGTCTCCATGAGGAAAAGTATGGTTGGTAGCCTATGGTTTAAAAAATAAGTTAGGGTTATGAATTATTGGTTCAGGTTGGGGTAAGGATTAGGCAATTGGGGGTTATGTTTCCATTTAAGGTTATGGTTAGTTTTAGGGTGAGAAATCAGGAGTTTGGGTTTAGGGTTAGGTTTAGCTCTGGCCCAGAGCTAGGTTTAGGCTAAGGTTTGATTAGATGAGTTGAGCAGGTTAATGTGAGCAGGTTAAGTCAAAATGGCATGAGAAAATGCCACTACAAGGATTGTAAGACATTGTTTCTTTGTGTGTGCGCGCGCACAAGTACGAACGTGCGAGTATACATGCACGCAGGTGTGCATGTATGGATGTCATGTACATGTGTGAATGAGTCCTGCTACGATCAGCATGCATGTGCGTTAGCGTCAACGCCTGTTTGCTCACATGAAGGGTTGATTGATTGCTCTGCTTTCAGATGTAATCAGTGGCGCTGGCCCGGTGCACTCAACGCTAAATCACATGACAAATGCGGCGGGGACAGCAGATTGTTTTGAAGAGGAAGGGATTATATTGGATATTGGAATAGACGGACAAGGAGGCGGGGTGGGTTAGGGACCATCAAAGCATGAACACCGCTGTGAATTATTATTTTGTAAGATTATCTTTTGGGGCATTTTCTACTTTATTCGACAGTGACAAGTGGGTAGAGACATGACAGGCAGGATAGAGGCAAGGACTTAGCCTTCATGTGGTAAGTGTTCTACCAGGTGAGCTAGTACCTCATTGCCCACGATTGGGATTTTTTTAAATGATACATGAAATCAATCAGAATATGGCAACGTTATGAGTATGGGGAAGAGACAGTAGGCATTTCAGCTGTCAAATTTTCAACCTTCAAATCTTGTTAAGGAGTTTTTGGTGCAGATTTGGGCTTTATCGTTCGACTAATACTGTATGCTTTGCCGGGAATTTAATGGCTCTATGCCCTCTCGCATCCAAATCCCCTGACTTTCTCCTTGCCCTGTTCTTCATTGTGAGCCGCCAGGCCGAACCGCTCCATAAATATCACAGAATAAATAAAAAAGACTGACAGGTTGCGCGCTCTCTCTCTCTCTCCCCCTCTCTCATCACACTACTCTCTCCATCATGCGTCTCCTTTACGTGTGCCTCTGTTGACAAGACTTTGATCCTTCTTATGTGCTTTGCAACACAGTTCTTGGGAGGGGCTGAACAGGAGAGTTTTTGTTGGACTGAGGACAAAGCAGTGCAAGGGTGGGTTGCGAGGTTTGATAATACTTTAGTCAAACAAAAGGAGCTCGCAAATTGCCCACCTGAACAATAATTTAATTTTCAGGTTGAGGGCATCGGGATGGTCTCATTCCGACGGTCTTTAGCGAGGACAAAAGGATTTCACAGCTGAGGAAAGCTGTGCACTGGGGAAAAGGCGCCCCTGAATTATTATTTCAGACTCAATGTTCCTTTGTCGTCTGTTAACTAATTTCCATAGCTGAGAGATTGTTTAACACTCTCAGAGTGCTTTTAGAGTTTCAGTTTCAGTCATTTCACTGTGTTCGCGCGTGCGCTATGTTCACTTTTTCACAGCTAATCTCACAAACTATTAGGAGGATCAGAATCATTATTATGCACACTGCCAGCCTCCATATATGGGCATAAAAGGATTCTAGTAGGGATCTCCATATATGGGCATAAAAGGGATTGTATCCCAGATGATGCCGTTAGGAGAATCGCACAAACAGAATCCATTATGGCCAAGAAAGATGGCTAAGACAGATGGCGTACACTTCTGAGTACACTTTACTGGTTTCTCCTGAGGCTCTGACAGTCAAGCAGGCTTTGTGGGTCAAATTCCACAAATTGTGCACAGTAATTTAACGGACAGTGGAACCAAATGGACCCTTATAAAACGTTGACGCACAGTTCTATGTCTTCACATGACCAAGGTTCAAAGGTTCAAGAATATGTTATAAACCATTGAGGATATACCACACAGAAAAAGTTAAATATAATATGATATGGTTAAAAGGTTACTGATAGGATTTAAGATGACGCTACGTAAAAAGATAACGTCTTGTTGTGTAGTTTCTTAAAGGGATATTTCACTTTCAAAAAAACTTTTGGTCATTTTATCGTCTAATCAGGCTTTTATGAACACCCTGAACAGTTTTTAATTTGCTTCATTCAATATTTAGATATTTGAAGTAAATGTTATCAGGAGGCTTGATCCAGAGCCGCTCCACATACACTTCCATTGTAACATCAAACTCCATTTTAACCATGATAGATTCATTAAAAACACCCATCATACTACCCACCTAATACGTGAACAGGCCGTGTTTTTTCGATAACTTTTTTTCATTTATTTGTAATAATTCTTTGGGAAAATGGAAAAAATTATTAAAAATAAATGAAATACGTTATCGAAAAAACACAGCCTGCTCACGTATTAGGTGGGTAGTATGAGTCAACAGAAAAAATAATGGGTGTTTTTAATGAATCTATCATGGTTAAATTGGAGTTTGATGTTACAATGGGTGTGTATGTGGAGAGGAAGTGGGCCTGGAGGGCCTGATAACATTTACAACAAATATCTAAATATTGAATGAAGCAAATTAAAATCTGTTCAGGGTGTTCATAAAAGCCTGATTAGACGATAACATGACCAAAAGTTTTTTTGAAAGTGGAATATCCCTTTAACTACAAATTGCTAAACATCTGCCATGTTTTTGTCCTCCATCAGGAGTACACCATCGACATCTTCTTCGCCCAGACCTGGTACGACAGAAGGTTAAGGTTCAACAGCACGATGAAGGTGCTACGCCTCAACAGCAACATGGTGGGCAAGATCTGGATCCCCGACACCTTCTTCCGGAACTCCAAAAAGGCCGACGCCCACTGGATCACCACGCCCAATCGCATGCTCCGTATTTGGAACGACGGCCGGATACTCTACACGCTGAGGTGAAACATTAAGAATTCTTATAAGGCCCTGGCATGAAGGATATCTTTAAGACCCTGGCATACACACTATAAAACAAGCCCTGGTATACAGTAGATATACAGTAGGCTAATACGACAAATATGCCTTAATACATTATAATTGTCCTCTATAACTACAATGTCAAATTAAAAACACCTTAAATTTTTTATTTCTTCTAGAAATAGCTAATCTTTCACTCAATAGGGGAAATGCCTGTCGCAAGTTGATGTCATAAATGTCATGTGTCATTTTTATGGCATGCATGTGCAAAAAAACAAAACACAAACACATTTGAAATATTGATTTGATGCTCATATTAACCATAGGCATTACGTTTGTTTTTATTTGCACATGCATGCCATAAATTACATAGGGATAGATCACAAATTACATTTATGACATCATCAACTTGCGACGGGCATTTCCCCTATTGAGTGAAAGATTAGCTATTTCTTGAAGAAATAAAATTATTAAGGTGTTTTTAATTTTACATTGTATTTATAGAGGACAATTATAATGTATTAAGGCATATTTGTCGTATTAGCCAGGGATCCCTTTAACACCTTCAAAATTAGAAAGCATCTGTGTCAAAGGTTTTTCACAAAACAAATGTTACAAGGTGCTGTACAATAACTTCAATGAAATAAAACAAGAACATCACATTAAAATCAGTAACAGAAACAATAGGCCTACAAACAGCATAAATAGACAGTACATAGAAATAAACAACATTACAAACCAAAAATGTTCCTGAAACAAATGGGTTTTAGAATAATCGACTGACTCAGCATTTTTTATTGACAGTGGTAAGTCATTCCAGAGAGTAGCTTTCGCAGTGCCGCTGCAAAAGCACCATCACCTTTTTTTGTTTTACAGCCTCGTTGGACCTAAGCTTTTTCACATTAACCTTGGGGGACAGTAGTTCAGCTAAATAATCTGGGGCCAGACAGATTATAATAGCGGAAATGGACTTTCTAAAATATATTTTAGACTCTCTGGAGCCTTTGAAGACCGTATTAGAGATAGTCCGCCTTGAGAGACGACTAGAACAAGCCCAAATACATTAAATAAAGACCCTGACATATACAGACTAGAACAGTGGTTCTCAAAGTCAATTCTCAAAGGACTTTGTGGGTTCCTTTAGGTGGTCTAAATGGACTCATACAAGTCTGTAACTCTGACAGTGTACAAATGGAACCAAATGAACCCCAACGGGTTCATTTGGTTCCATTTGTACACTGTCAGAGTTAAGGAGAGAGCTTGAAATTTGAACGTTTGAGAGACACTTGACTAGAACACATGCTGAGATATAGATGTGTGTTCCTGCATCATCACACCGCCAGTGTTAACTGGTAACCAGGGTAACACCTAACCAGGTTAAATAAAGGTTAGAGGTAGAGGCACTGACACTGACAGAAAAACCTGCCCTGCACCAATTGCTAAATAATGCAATTGGTGCAAAAATACTTCACAGCCAGGCTAATTAACTGTTTAGCCACGTCTCACAAGATGTATCATCTTCATTAGGAGGCCCATTAGCCGCCCAGGTGACTAGTCATGCTGACTGCTATAGCCTTCCTATGGCGCGCACACACACACACACACACACACACACACACACACACACACACACACACACACACACACACACACACACACACACACACACACACACACACACACACACACACACACACACACACACACACACACACACACACACACACACACACACACACACACACACACACACCTCTTTCTGGTTTCTCCTGAGATTTCTAAATGTATAGCTTTGGCATTTATTTGTAGAAGTGCAATATACTAATTGCCTCGAGGTTCAGCCCCTTTGACCTCAACCCAGGGCAAGGTTGTAAAGGGTCACACAAATAACCGGGGGTGATGGGGGTCGTGGTTTTATTATTAGCCTTTTTACGGAAACCAATATTCCTAATTAGCTGTTCCAGTCTGTGAAAATGATTGTTTAGCCAAAATACCTCATTTTACAGAGGTCTTTCTTCTTCTTATTATTATTATTATAGAGCAGTAAAGTCTGACGTAATTTACACATCCTACCCGGTTCACGCTTTTTTCCCACCATTCTGAATTCCCATAGACCAGGGGTTCCCAAACTTTTTTGTCTCTGGGCACCCCATAAATATTTGTTTTAATCCGACCGAGGCACCCTTACATTATAATTTTCACTCCCAGCACCTTATATTTATAGCATATCGTTGTTGTCGGGTGGAAACCCTATATGTCCAAAACCGTTTCTATAAAATGTACTAAACTAGTGAAAACAGCAGATCTACAAGCACACAACGCCTCGCATCGGGAGGTGCTTGTAGATCGTCTGTTTTCACTAGTTTTGTGCGACAGTCTTGTATGATGAAGCAGAGCTTTACTTTACCAAAAGATTTGAAACTTTGAGATATGAGGTTTCTGCCCAACATAGACGATATTTTAGTGATTATGTTTCGAGGAAAACGTTGAGATAATAGCCATTTTGGTTAGAACTGACTGAAAATTGTACTTCAAGTTTAAAATGATACTCAATATTTTTTGTCCAAAGTATCCAAATAAATTCCAAATATTATCAAATGATCTCGCGGCACCCCTGGACTGCCATCGCAGCACCCCAGGGTGCCCCGTCACCCACTTTGAAAACCCCTGCCATAGACCTTTTTCATATCGCGTCATATAAGAACTGTGTTCCAAACACAAACATATGATCTAAGCGGTTTGACTCATATGGATATGAAGAATCAACTGCTGGTGAGAAAACGCTAATGTTATTGTCGCAGAATTAGTTACATTTTCGCTAGAAACAGGATTTATCAGATATGAGTGACTGACTATCATAATTGGTAAAAGCTACTGTAACAAATCTCTTTGCCAAAAAATAGCCGATCTACAAGCTCACAACGCGTCACGCTGTGACGCGTTGTGAGCTTGTAGATCGGCTATTTTTTGGCAAATGTTCCGCCCCAGGATAATGGATTTTGATTTCTTTTGTCACAATAATCGTGATATGACATTTTCATATTGTCCCATCCCTAGGCGCGACCAGTCATTAGTTTGCAGACCGGTCCGTTTTCGGCGCGACGCGCCGTCGTACGACGAAATAATAAACAAGACGATACAGTCTGCATCATCAATAACAATAACGTAGAGAACTGTAAGAGACTCAATCAAGCCGTGATGGATGTTCTCCCTCACAGAACAACTTCATTAGTTTGCTAAGGAACTTGGAGTCCAACCAACGGTTAATTAGCATGGCCGCTCTGTTTCACAGCACAATGATACATGACAGTAGCAGAGCGCACGGATGGGTAAAGTCAGTTAAGGTCACATTCTCATTAAGGGGGGAGTCTAATGACTTCGAGTGTCCTGGAGTGTGAAGCCGTTGTAGAAAACAGAAAATGCCATTAATTGGAACATTAATTAATAATGCATGTCCTAGGGGAGCAATGTAAGGCGACGATCAATCTTAATGGATTTTTGCTCCCCCAAATAGCATCGATTATATGTTGCGTGTTAGATAGTAACCGCACAAAATCGTTATTGCTGACGTATTTTTTTCATATGTTGTTTAACCACTTGAACCCCAAGCATGCCTATTCTGGGAGGAACATTAATTTTGGTAAGAATAGACATTAGTAAATCTGTACTCTCAAAATGAAACTTTTTGGTGAAGATATTCGGTGTAGACAGGGGAAAAAAACGTTAATTTACGAAAAAAAACAAAGGAGATAAGAGGTTTCTTCCTGAGAGCAATGAAATGCCTCATAAATCCTAACAGCTTTCTGAAAAACCTATGTTTCTATATAGCTAAAATCTCAAATGACACGGATGCTTTCCCCGGATTGAAAGGTATTATGACACGGATGCTTTCCCCGGATTGAAAGGTATAACGATGTATAGGCTTTACAGTTCTGAATGGTTTAAGTGGGTAATAATACAGAATTGGCTCAGTGGATACAGTACTGTCTTTGTGTTTTCAGGCTGACCATCGACGCAGAGTGCCAGCTTAAACTGAACAACTTCCCAATGGATGAGCACTCGTGTCCCCTGGAGTTTTCAAGCTGTAAGTCTCGCCATATGCTTTGATTATACCTCCTCTCCCTTTCTCTCTCTCACTGACTCCATCTATCTCACATATGCCCTCGCACATGCACACGTGCACGCACACACGCCCACACAAACACACAATCACGCACACAAGATGGCTAGTTCTTTGCTCGCGAGGATCATAGGAGGAGTTTAGAGTTTGGGGTCCTTTTGCTTTGCTTTGTGGCAGGCACTTTGAAGTGCATTTAAGCCGATCCTTGACAGGCAGATTTTCGGGCAACTGGTGAACTTGTCTTGAACTCCTGGCCTGATGTGGCTGCGGTAGAGGTCTGGGTGGATTCCCTTCAACGAGCGCGTTAGTGCATTGCAGCTGTCTTCTTGATGTTGCCGAGTTGGTCGGCAAACACACACACACAAACACACAAACACACACACACACACACGCAAGCACGCACGCACGCACGCACGCACAGAGCTGTGGTCATCATTATAGGCGCTATTGTACAGAAATCTTGCCTTTTTTCGCTCATTAGGCTTGTCCCCGATTATGTTGAATTTACCATTTTAAATAAAGGTTTTGTCAAGTATCTGGGGAGGCCACACCTCTGGGAAATTGTCTATGATTGGTTGTGTCCGTTTCTACTAGGGTTACAGTCACTGAGGTACTGAGGAGTGAGATTTTTAACTGGATCATATTAAAAGGAATTACATACACTTAAAGTCTTCATCAAAACAAACAGATTGAGTTGGAGTGTGGTAATGTTTTTTAATGTTTATCGGCAGTCCAATTGATAGGTTCAGAGGTTTAACGCAGCAGCAGAATGAGTAAGCTGCCCACTAATGGAATAAAAAGCTGAACCTAATGAAAAGGGACAACTCGCCACAAAAAACACTGGCCTTTAATGCATATTTTCCCTGCCTTTCTAATTTTTATGGAGAAAGGAGTGTATTTTCTCAGAAACTCCCAAATGGTAGGAAACCATGCACTCCATTCCCATTGAAAAGCAGAATCCACCTTCATGGGTAGATTTAAACTTCGATGTCACAGAAGGTAATAAAAGTAGCAAAAATAGATGATTAATGCTTAATGTTCTGCCAATCCACTGAGAATCTACTGTCTTGCCGAGGCAGGACGTGTGAAGTTTTATTATTATTGTTTCCTGTTTAGATAATGCTGTCATTAGTCAAACACTAGAAGAATATTACCGACATATCCACATCAGGAAATGTTTAGGAATCTTTAGGTCTGCGTGGAAAGAGAGAACAGCTAAAAAAAAAAAAAACGCTGCGCCGGGTAATTAGAGGTGCGATTGTGCTAGTTCATCACTCTAAAACCAGAGGCCGTGAGTGTTGGATCGTTTGTTGTTGTCGTCGGGCAGAGATATTGAAGATCGTGTAACTGAAACAATTAGATCACCTTGGACGAATTGATTCAGTTGTATCCATTTTGTGAAAGTGTCTGTTTACGAGTCTCGGGGTTCCAATTCAATGGGTATCCAGTTTGACGGAGCGTCTATGCGAACACAACGGGGCCGTGTCAGGGGAAGGAAGCAGGGCGGGGAGGCGGGGGTTGGCGCCTGTCAGCGGGGCATGTTGAACAGGAGCAGCAAGACCGAGGTGCTACTTCCTCACTGGCAGGTGAGCCAGCAGGGTACCATAGCGGTGACAACGCAGACATGTGTGGGGAGGGAATTTGTTGGCATGATGACTAAATTGGGGCGGAAAAAATGAGTCAAATATAAATAATATAAATCATTGTCTACAGCATGGGTCTTCAACAGGGGGGGACCCCCAGGGGGTCCTCAGAGTTACTACAGGGGGTCCTCCAAATCTTTGAGTGATAGAATGTTTTTTTTCCTCCTTTTTTTATATTAACCACTTGAACCCCAGTGTCCATATTCTGAGACTTTAGCCAAAAATAGCAGATCTGCAAGCTCACAACGCCTCGCGCTCGGCTATTTTCGGCAAAGAGCTTTGGTGTAGAGAGGGAAAAGAGCAGACTAAGTACAGAGTAAAAGGTCAAGTTTATTAAGTATTGACGGTTCAAGTGGTTAAAAATCTGAAAACACAAATTGACATGAATCCAAAATACACTGATGATTGTGCTGTTAAACAATGACTATGAAAACGTTGTGGGGGTCCCTGCTTCATCTCTCTCTCAACTAAGGGGTCCTTGGCCTGAAAACGTTGAAGACCCCTGGGCTACAGTAAATTGGAAATGGAAAAAAGGAGAATGTGTTTGTTTGTCAAAGTCAAAGTCATGATATCCACCTACCTCCAGCTTGGCCAGTATTATTCTGAAGTTGTTTAAGACTGCGACAGAGCCACAGGGAGCCATTCTTCCTTGTGAGGAGTGGATTAAAAGGGTTCATTTATGCTAATGAGCTTTGCCAAGAAGCTACAGGGCAAGGCACCACTGGATATTCTCCAGAGAGAATGCTTCCTAAATAGCTGCAGTGCAACTACAAAGAGAAAGGGAAATGGTGGGCCCAAAAACAGGACAGAGAAATGCCATTTAAAAATGGATGAAAAGCGCAGATGTTTTCAGCACTCTTGAAAATCAGTTGATGTGTCAGTTGAGCTCAATCTCGGAGATCCGCAGGACGCAGCAATTCACCGTCTGACATAATTTCCTCAGCACGCGCGACACGCCGAGAATCGTGCCTCTTGCGGCCCAAAAGGATGGCTCGTTTTTAATACAATACTTCACACAAAGGCTTTAGCTCTTGCTGTGTCCGTCCTTGCACACCATCAGAGAAGTATTATTATTTATATATTTCTTTGTTACAATTGGAACGAAATTCACGACAGGATGCTTTTGTTTGTTTAGGGTTGATGGGAACACATTCAACTCCCTGACGAACTCTCCGCAATCACATGACATATTCCAAAAGCAGCGAATAGCTTCATTTATCGTTGACTCCTTCCTCATGGGTCATTTTTTGCGTGATTACCCAAACTATTTAGACGTCCTTTTTGTTTGTGCATTACAATTAACCACACAGTTAGCAGTACCCAAATCTGCTTTTTGAAATTTCCCCTGCAGCAGCATTGTTTTAACAGCAGATCATCAAGACGCTAATGATTCCTAGACGCATTGGCAGAATAAAGAGGGCAGAATGCTTGATTGGCTCACCGGCCAGCGAGGCTTAATGTGGGTAATGGGCATGGCATGCCTGCCATCCTCAGTGCATCTGAGGCCCAACATTACTGGGTGTCAGAGATCACTTCAATTAAAAAGCAAACAAAAACAAACAAACAAAAGAAAGAAAGAAACAAATCATTACGGTAAAGCGTGCAACAGGGAAAAGTCGATGTGCTTTACGTAAACCAACTCACTTTATGGCTCTCTGGTTGCAAACAATAGGGGTAAATGGGAGTATAGCATCCTCCTAGGGGGAGGGGAAATGAACACATTTTCTGCATTCACCCCAGCAGATGACTTATCCGAGATGGCTTTTTGATGAGCGCTCTGTGGGGAGCTGTTAGGGTTTTAATGGACACTCTGATGCGTAGGCGGCAGGGTGAGCCGAGGTTCGAACGCGGTGACTCTCTGATTATAGCCTGATGGGGCCCGACGTCATCTGCGTTCACTCACTCATTCCTTCTACAGTATAACGTCTGGCCTTCGGCCTATTGGCAGCTTGAAAAGTGGGCGGGAGTACTTGCCTTGACAGACAGAATCCTCTAACCAACCAGCGTAGCAAAACATCTCTCAGCTAGTCGGAAGAACGGCAAACAAACAAGTTTTTTCGGCCGATGAACTCCGCTAGCGCATCCCCGTGTTACTTTTTAATTGTTGTAATTGATTCCAACTCTGAAATAACTGCACTTATTGCTTGTTTTATTGTTAGAGCGTTAACTGTTACACTTGTTGCATCACGAGGGCAGCCATTGTTGTTTTGAAAATGCTGCAGCATGCATCTACGCCACCGTCTACACATGGACCAATCAGGGAAAGCTTTTCACTTGTTGTCAGGAAAGACTACGTTCGTTGTGCGGAAGCAGTCACTGATTGGCCCCGATCAGAGAATAATCAGTATACTCGCTGCCAATCCCCGGAAGTCCAGACGTTATACTGTGGAAGGAATGAGTGAGTGAACGCAGATGACGTCAAGCCCCGCCAGGCTACTCTGATTACCCAGAAGCCCTCTCTCTACACACACGCTAAAAGGTGCCCCGTAGATCTGCTTGGAATTGAATTCAATTCTATTAGAGGTGGGACGTTCGCGAACGAATCGAGTCTTTTGAATGGCTCTTTGAAATGAACAATGGGATCCGGTTTGCAGTATAAGTCTGGAATAAAAAATGTACTTGAGTACTAATGAACAAAGGTATTGGTATCAAAAATTACTTAAAGTAGGCTACCAATAGTAAGTACTTAGTATGCAGAATGTCCCATTTCACAGGTTTTCCAATTAACACATCTGGTGCCAACCCCGAGTTTCCCGAGTTTGTATTGGTACCAACGCTGTGCCAACCCCGAGTTTCCCGAGTTTGGGCCGTTTTTGAAAAAAAAAATGTATTAGGCATGATCGCGATCGCGAAATTGCATGTTTAACCCCCATACCAACCTAGCCTTACATTAAGTCGCACCTGTAGAAGTTTCTGCATTGATGACGTATAGGCTACAGGAGCGTCTTACAGCATAGACAGACAGGTCCGGAGTATGGTCTGCAAAACTGCTACTGCGGCTCTACACATGCACACATGCGAGACATATCTTCCGTACAAGTTCTGCAAGGTTTTTGCGACTTGTCCGGTAGCCTTGTTTAATGTATTAGTCCGTATTGTTAAATAAAATGAGTTTTTACCAAGTGTGTGTCTTTTCCAAATCTAGCATCTCTGGTTTGGTTAAAGATGGCTGCACATATCACGTGACGTTCATCCATTCCCCCATTCGCTCATACAAGGACATGACGTAAGTGTATACGGAAGAATGCACAATAATGCTTCCAGCCACCAACGGGCGCTGTTGCAGCTAACGTTGTAGCAAACGAGGAAAAGTTGTACACTTGGTAAAAACTCATTTTATTTAACAATACGGACTAATACATTAAACAAGGCTACCGGACAAGTCGCAAAAACCTTGCAGAACTTGTACGGAAGATATGTCTCGCATGTGTGCATGTGTAGAGCCGCAGTAGCAGTTTTGCAGACCATACTCCGGACCTGTCTGTCTATGCTGTAAGACGCTCCTGTAGCCTATACGTCATCAATGCAGAAACTTCTACAGGAGCGACTTAATGTAAGGCTAATACCAACCCATTCTTTCAAACATGGCAGCCATGTTTGTTTACATCTGAAGAATACATAATGGCCCATAAATCATGAATGCCTGAACGGATTTCCAAGCGGATTTTTTTGTTTGAAAGCTGTGAAGATTGTGCACACACGCGGCATGGGCGTGCACTTTTTACACAATTGCGCAATTACATGGAAGTCTATGGTAACCATGGCAACGTGGGACATTGAAGAGAAAAAATCATAGCAACATAAGTGTTAATAAAATGTAGACAAATCATTTGAAAATAGCGATCATCTACTGCGACGCATTGTGAGCTTGTAGATCGGCTATTTTCAAATGGCAGAAATGTATATATGCATATGGCCGTTATGTATATAGGGTTGAATTGATTTGTAATTCTAATCAAAATCTACAAAGTAACTAGTATCTAAAATTAGTCTTTTGAGCGGTTCTTTGAAAGGAAAGGATTCCAGAGATCCGGCTCACTTCAAAGAGCCATAAATCCCATCTCTAAATTCTATTGTTTTGTTCTCATTTGTTCCCACGTCACTGAAATCAAAATGGACTTCTCTGGAGATCATTTAAATTTAGAACCCCACTTGCTGACTGTAGAGGTTCTAACTTTTTCTTTTATTTATCCAGTCACAGTAATAAGTAACCTAATTGCCAATCTAAGTTTCTAGCAACATAATGTGCCGAGTAGAACAAAAATAATTGAATAGCCACAGGGTATATTTTTCATGGATTAATAATGTCTTAATTCTGTCATCCAAAAAGAAGTTCAATGGCATAAAATCCACCAGGCTCTTCTTACAGCATCACACCTGGATGCATCAGACTCCCACTGTGATTTGTTTAGTGTGATATGTAGGCATTGAGCATATTATCCTAATAGTTTTCAACAAAGTCAATCAAATCTAATACACACTCATTTTTATTGTGATTCATTTTAAATCTTAAATGACAATCTTTTATTTTTTTTACAACAAGGGTTCATATTTTAGATTGTAATTAGAGAAAAGGAAAGGTGAGTGTTGAAATGTTTTCATTTACTGCTTTCTTTAGTTTTAGCATGCGCACAAGTGGCTAAATGTGTCTTTTTAGACACAATAAGCCGGGAATTTCTTTAATAATATTTACATTAACACTACTAGACCCCATAAGTCACATCTGCCCATGAAAGATTGCAATGCATCTTGGGAATGGGCTTATTGTGTATAAAAATACATATTTAGTCACTTATACGCATGCCCCCACCCACTGAAATATTAGCCATTAACGTGGCTAAAATGAAAGAAATCAGAAAAAGAAAACATTTTAACACATCTTTTCTTTTCTCTAATTACAATCTAAAATATGAACCCTGGTTGTATGAACCCTGGTTGAGACAAACCATAAGTTGTCCTTTAACTTAGAAGGACCAGAGTCTGTCCAGTATCAGTGGCTCTTGTTGTTGTCATGCTGTGGTCCTGTAAGTAATGGCCTTGGGATCGTACCGTTTCCACCCTGTGCTTGTGCCATAGGTCAGGAGCCCACAGTATCTCCTGTTTCCATAGTGCAGGGGTTTTGCCAGTGATGCCAGTCCAGGGGTGCCGCGAAATAATTTGATAATATTTGAATTCATCAATATCACTTCACTATGAAGTGACTGTAAAACAAACCTGATTTGCACTGTACTTGATGAGTTCTTTTTCCATCTACGACAACTCTCTTCACCAAAAATAGAAGATCTACAAGCACAACGCGCCACAACGCGTTGTGAGCTTGTAGATCGGCTATTTTTTGGTGAACCTTCCCCCCAGAATAGGCATGCTGGGGTTCAAGTGGTTAAACGTCAAGTATAACGTTATTTTCAGTCAATTCTGATGGAAACGGATATTTCTCCAATAGGATGATGTAAGATTCAAAAAATTAACAGTGTAATTCAGGGGTGCCGTGGATGAAAAGGTTATTTACAGGGGTGACCCGAGTCAAAAAAGTTTGGAAACCCCTGCCATAGTGTGTGAGGCATGCTAGTGTGTCACAGAGACTTAAAACACCCATTGATGCCGAGCGCCAAGGCAGGGGGGCATTAGCTACCACTTTTCTTCGGTGTGACTCGGCTGGTGATTGAACCCCTGACAAAGAAATATGACACCACCATTATTTACAGTAGTTTTCATATTTTTTTCCCCCAACCAGTCCCGCTCTGCTTGTTGTATTGTGTTCTAACTACAGCAAGTGGTTCTCCACCTGTGGGTTGTTTTTTTTTTTTTGGGGGGGGGGGGGGGGGGCTGAAAAGGTTGAGAACCACTGGTCTAACTGGTGTCCTCCATGATGCAGATGGATACCCCAAGGAGGAGATTGTGTACAAGTGGAAGAGGAGCTCCGTGGAGGTTGGGGACATCCGCTCCTGGAGGCTCTACCAGTTCTCCTTCGTTGGCCTGAGGAACACCACTGAGGTCGTCAGGACCGTCTCAGGTAAGATCTACACCTCTGTGGCAGGGGTCATCAACATGTCCCTATGTACACGGACAAATGTGTCCGTGGCAAGAATTGGTTTTGTCTGTGGAAAATTTGATATTTTCTTTTTTTACACACCATTATCATTTTCTTATTTTCATCATAAGAGCAACTACTGGATGTCAAGTCTCCAGGTTTTCTTCATCAGAATATGTATGACACTGATTTGCTATGACACTATGGCATATCAGGAGTTCACTACTAGTGAGTCTCAAACGTTTTATTTGCAAGGACCCCATAACACTGAGTGTACAGATGGAACCCAATGGTCCATTTGGTTCCATTTGTACACTCTCAGAGTTACAGACCTGTTATGGTCATTTGGGGCTATCTCTTTGTGTGTTTCTGGTAATATTATTGTCTTCTCACTTTGCATGTCCGTGTCAAAAAAATAATTTTGACAAAAGTGTCCACCGCAAGCTATGGTTTGTGGGCTTGTATCAATTGGGCCAAAATCAAGGCAGCCGCGCAAAATCATTACATTACACTTTCAGCTTTCTTACAATACACAATGGGTCACATATATGTTGGGTGTACTCCACTTGGAGTAATGCACACTCGACATTGTTTGAACAATTATAAGAATCACTTTCAGATGCTATGACTGTCATCTACGACAGTCTTAATTGGGTCGAAAACTCAAATGTCTCGTCTAGAGCTCCGTATAGAAAATGTCCCCATCCCATATATATGTGAAACACGTCTCCTTTGCTGTCTAGTGTCACATAATAGTACACACATCCTCTCTTTCGTATGTATAATGAACAAACTCCTGTCACAGTATCGCCGGATGCTCATATTCAAATATTTATTTGCCTGTACCTGCAACACCATAGAAGATCAATCACAGCAGAGCCTACTGTAGCTTCAGCTTGATTTGATTTGATTTTCAACAAGGGTATTGCTTGCGGATCAAAGAAAAACTATAGGTGTGATCAAGCCCCTGTAGAGTCGATTAAAATTAAATCTAGACTAGTCCGTACTCTACGGTGCTTTCCTCCACAAACAATCTGTATGTGGTTTTAGACTATTCTACCCTACATTAATGATACCCTATATTTGTTCTTGGCATGTGCTAACAAGAGTGCATACTGCTGGATTAAAAGACTGTACCGTGCAATAAATAAGAAGGGGAAATGTGCAGGAATATAGTCTATTGTCTATTGGCTGGCCTCCACTAGCTAATGACACAGGAAAATGGATGTTTGTGAGAAAAGAGAAAATTGCTGCTTTCCCCAGACAGCATTCACAGCGGACAGAAATGTATTGCTTTATCATACGCCTGCGTGTTTGTATTTATATTCATGAGTATTGCGTGATTTACAATTCGTTTTGGCTGAAAATCTACATGCTCACAACGCGTCATGCTGCAATGTGTTGTGAGCTTGTAGATCAGTTATTTTTCGTGCGGGACACTGGCACACAGCCGAGTATAAATCACACTCAATGTATGTAATGTTGTTAAGGGCAATTATATGGAAATGAGGCTTTACGTAATCTGGGAGCTCCCCGCCTGCCTGTGGAAGGGCACGTCTGTCAAGAGACTTCCACCTTTTGGCCAAAACAAGATTTACTTTCATCAGATCCGCCATGTTTGCCAGGGGGGACTGACAGAAGGGCACAACAATGGGAAATGAATGCCTGTCGAATCAAATGTTCCCTCGTAAATTCTATTGTTTAATCACTCGCACACATGCTCCAACGACGTTTCAGAATTTATGTGCCCACAGTTCAAGAGGCGTCTCCGCCGAAGGAGGAATGCTTGAACTATTACTACCTCCATACAGTAAACATGCAATTATTTTCCGTTTTGCCTTCCCTGAACAGTTAGTGGAAATTGTGAGAGATAAGACTGGAGACATTCAGTTTATTTGGACTGTTCACAATAAGTGGATAGTGATCAATCAAGGGGGATGGGAACAGTTTAGTCTCCGTTCCTATCACTTCTGAGGTCCTATAGAAATCGGTAGTAATTGGGATTAGTCGACCAATCATGTTGGCCCCCACATACACATTACTATTCACTGCTTACATTTGTGAGACAGTATGAAAGTAACATGGCCTGAGTTAAAAGTGTGAGAATGTTGGCCCCTATAACTAAGTACACATTACTATTCACTTCTTACATTTGTGAGACGGTATGAAAGTAACATGGCCTGAGTTAAAAGTGTGAGAATGTTGGCCCCTATAACTAAGTACACATTACTATTCACTTCTTACATTTGTGAGACGGTATGAAAGTAACAACACCCGAGTAAAAGAGTGAGAAGAATATGCCCCGTGTCCGATCATGGAGGTACAAGTTCACGCAGGTTTTCATTTCAACCAATCGCCAGACTATAGCTGATGTCATTCATTTGCACACACTCAGCTAGAGAGGGAAGGGAAAGCTGGACAGAAGATCTGTGAGCAGAGTAGCTAACCGCTGCAGCCTGCGGGAAGGAGTGACTCCATCCTGTACTTGAACATTGTGGACTCTGTAAAACTCTGTGGGGAGCGCTTCCCTGTTACTACGTGTCATCTTTTCGACACCCAACTCTAACCTTTACCCTAAACCTAACCTCCGTGGGGTGAGTTGCTAACCCCCCCGACGCTCCTTTGTCGAAATGACGGTCGTTCGAAAGAGCGAGATTTTCCCAACTCTGTGGACCACATTTACGTCGGGGGCGGCCGCCGCTCCACTCCCATCCGACTTTGGGGCCTCGGCCTGGGACGGCCGAGTGGCCCACGTCGCGGACCACCTCCGGGGACCCCTGGGAGTATCGCGGAGCTCCGGGGACCCCCTGGCGGCAGCACGCCGCCTCCTGTGTATCCGGAAAAAAAGACTCCTCTATAACGGGGTGGCTCACGGGCAATTGCTGGGGACCACCGCTCCGACGGACCACCGGACCGACGTAAATGTGGTGGCCACCTAGAGGTGGACCCCCGCCACTGCACCCCCGTTAAAAAAGACCTCAGCTCCACGGGCAGTGCATGGCTCGGCTGGGGAGTTGTCCGCAGACCCCCGCTTCTCAGGGGAGGTCCCCGGGGGTCCCTGGCCGCCCACCAAGCACCGGGGCAGACCATCCTGCAGGTTGCAGCGGTTACTACTTGGAGCATTTGGCCCTCCGTGTCATATTGATCGGACAATATGTATTGGTGGTTCATCATGCAAGTGTCTGGGTTTTAGTCAACTCTAATTCCGTAATCAAGGAAGCTGAGAGTAATGCTGTCTGACTTAACACCTTTGGCTGTTTAATGAGCTTTGCTGGGTGGGTGACCTATAACCTAGTAATTTCAGTTGTTCACAGTTGTTTGCTGGGTGGGTGACCTATAACCTAGTAATTTGAGTTGTTCACAGTCAACCTAATCTCTCCAGAAATATCTTTTTTTTGCCGATGGGTTCCCAGATTGCAATCAACCCAATTCTATTGGCTGATGAGTCCATTTGCCTGATGTACATTTGCCTGTACTCATAAGCGAAACATTGGTAGTCTCTTAATTGTGTTATTGTCTACAGCCAAGTTCTACTGAAGCAATCCATTGCTATACATAGGTGCACATACATAATGACCCATTTCATTATTCAGTTTTCAAACAATTAGCAAAATGCACCCCCCCCCCCTCCCCCTGCTGGAATCCAGTGTCTGATAGAGCAGAATGCTCTGTTTATTTTAGTTGTCAGCTAACAAAGCGAGGTGCTCTCTCATGCACGTGCACCGCGGCTCATCTGTCATGACAGCTGTTTAGCCTTCATACACATAAATAATCTCTCTCACACACACACACAAGAACGCAAGCCTATAGAGACTATGCACACTGCATGCATACTGTATGCACCTGCATATACGTGCATTTACGGTCTCTCACGCACGCAGCTTCCTGCTGTGAAAATACAAGGATTTTACTGCACAAAGTAGTATGTTGTATTTAATCAAAATTCAGCAGATTTAACAAGCAGCTGCTCTGTTATGCGGAGCGCGCGCGCGCACACACACACACACACACACACACACACACACACACACACACACACACACACACACACACACACACACACACACACACACACACACACACACACACACACACACACACACACACACACACACACACACACACACACACACACACACACACACACACACAGCAGTCATTAGTAAACAGTAGTGTAATCAAAGGAAATGAATCTGACAGTAATTACCACCAAGATAGTTATCTACTGTATCTGCACTGTTTTGATCAGCACAGGGGATTCTTAAAGTGGAAAACATGAAAGACTAAAAAAAAGACATACTGTAGGGAGAAAAGCATTCACTGGCTAATTGCGCCGACTTGTCCTTTGGTCCATCATCTATTCTACACATTTAAGGGATCTCTGTATGTACTGTATGTCCGTCTATCAGGGACATGCTGGGCCCCTGATTCAGCCCGGGAAAAAGAGTTGGAGAGGCCCCCATTGCGCGCTATAGCAAGAGATCTCTCTCTATAGCGCTACTGCTACTCAAAGATTTGCCATTTCAGATCATGACAAGTGACAAGCCAGTGGGCCAATTACATGAATTAGGCCTATATATTTTGTTGTTGTTGGGTGGAAAACTTGTATGTCCAAAACCGTTTGTTTTGTATTTATCATTTAAAAAATGATTTAAACTAGTGAAAACAGCCGATCTACAAGCACACAACGCCTCGCGGTGCGAGGCGTTGTGTGCTTGTAGATCTGCTGTTTTCACTACTTTTGTGCAAACAATTACATTTTTACTTTTGTGCAAACAGTTTAATTTTTTCCTAATGGCCCGGCCTGGACCGGCCGAGAATGAACCAGCCGTTCGGGAGTTGTCCCGTTTTCCCAATGGCCAGCACGTCCCTGGTCCGTCTATATATCTTTGCATATCCTGAGGACCGTTCATCCCATCGGCTTCACACTGGGTTCCCGAGGGAGCGCAGTGTTGAGTGCCACGTCGATGGAATGAGTGGTTCTAGATAACGCTAGGAGCAGACTATTCTACCGTTCTCAACAGCACTGTAAACAGCCAAGCGATCGAAAGCCTCCGAACGAACGGGCATGCGTGCTGAACTGGCCACTCTGGAGAACTGCACTGCCGTAGTTTACATCACTGGTTCTCAACGTGTTGGTCGGGACCCCCAGAGGGGTCCTCACAAGATTTTTTTTTTCGGGGTCCCCATATGAGAGAAGAGAAAAAAAAGAACATTACTGCATCAAAATGAATCAACAAACTAATGAAACTAAACTATACAAATTGGTGAAACATTGGCCAAATTGTCAAATAATATAAGAAAGCCAATCTACAAGCTCACAACGCATTGCGAGGCCTTGTCATATTTTAACTCCCCAGTTCAAATATGATTACTTTGGAGGGTGACGGCCTAAAAGGTTTGAGAACCACTGGTTTACAGAAACAAACATCTGATCTCTTGACAGAACCTAGTAGAGGTGTCATCTTACAGTCCCTTCGGGTGTCTCCTCCTTCATGACTTATGAACAACAGCGTCTGTCTGGGAAACAGCCAGAGAGAGGTACGAGGTGGCCGCTTTTAATCCTTGAGTCCATTTAACAGCTCTGGGAACTGCAGGGATGCAGTCCTAAGAGAGGCATGCAAAAAAAAGTGTCAGGCTTCCAGCTAATTTGCTGAGCCGCTGGTTTTAAGCTGCACTTAAAAACGTACGGCTGCGACTAGGGACCACGGGCAGTATTTATTTTTTATTTGTTTGCCAGAATCTATCACAGTCCATCTACAACAACGCGATTCATTCGACCGCGACAGATTTGAATACGCCCTGGGAACGATAGGGAGAGAGAGAGGGCTACCGGCACGCTGAACGACCTGAAGTTTATTGAGTCATGTTGTGGCTTGAAGCATTGTACAGGTGTGAGGCCGTGTGCGCAGCAGATAGCTTAATTAAAACTGCCACGCCGTGACTTTTTCCCCTCTCGGAGCAAATAGCATTACATACAGGGACCCCACTTATTGTCAGAGAAAGTGAATGAAAACGAAATTCAGCACTGCTCATTGGTGTGATTAATTAATTCCACAGACTCTTGCTGAACTGGGTCAGGGTAGAGGCAACAGTGGGAGACTCAGATAGAGTAAAAAAAAGGGGGGGACAGACAGGAGAGAGCAGGTGCACGGGCCTGATGCCGACAGTCAGAGGTGCAGGCCATGGCAGCCGGCCAGAGGCATGCATGGGCGTCACAAGGGGGAGGAAAGTGGGACTGAGTTACTAGGGCCCAAGGTGGAGGGGCCCTATAGCAACTATTGAAAAATAGCAGATATACAAGCTCACAGCGCGGCACCGAGTGCCGCGCTGCGAGCTTGAAGATCTGCTATTTTTTAAAAGTTGTGATAATGTGTGCAAATCTTTGAATATATGTATTCTTAAAGCGAAGATTTGTAACTCAAATTTTGCTTCTGGGGGGGTCCCTGGAACTAAATATTTTGAGATGGGGGTCCGAGGCCAAATACATATCATCTTGGGGGTCCTTAACATGAAAACGTTTGAGCACCACTGATAAGGTTTCTTGCACACATTTTCACAATTTTTCAAAAATAGCAGATCTACAAGCTCGCAGCGCGGCACTCGGTGCCGCGCTGTGAGCTTGTATCTGCTTGTATCTGCTATTTTTCAATAGTTAACATGGGGGGCCCCCGCAGTGAATCCTTGTACCCAGGGCCCAGAATTTGGTGTGACGCCCCTGGAGTGGAGGCATGCATGGATTTACTGTTACTCCACGAGTAGCGCCGTCAGGGCCTGGCTGTCACATGTCCCGTTCTGTGACAACATCATTCCAATGTGTTCCGCCTTACTTCTTTTTGGACAAAAACAAAACTAAAACAAAACAGGGAAATGATTAATAGCGACGGTGCGTGAAAGAACAGAGAGGCTTTTCAAATGAAAGACATCTGCAGTTGAGCTATACAGATGCACAGTCTTTTGTTTTGTTTTTGTATATATATGTCTGTTTCTATTTGATGTTAATTCTCCCTTTGTTCTCTCGATCCGCTGTGTCAGTTCTCATCAGGGCATCTCACAATGCCTGGAGAGAACCTTTACCTGCGTTTGTACACACACATATACTCTGAGAGAAGGTCACATGCACACACACGCACGCACAGGGAATGTAGTAGTTGCGCACGCACGCACACACAAGCAAGCCCAAGCATTGTGTGACCCTGAGGGTGACCCCCTCTTCCCCGCAGACTCCCTGCTGTGTGTGACAAGTAAGGAGTCTTGGAAGGACACTGGCAGAAAAGAGAGACACACAGAGGACGAGAGAGAGAGAGAGAGAGCAGGGAAGTGCAGAGAATGTTACAGAGGCAGGGGCTGTAATTTCGAAAAGGGCCTTTTGGTGAAAACATCGAAAATAGCAGACCTCCAAGCTCGCGCTGCGACGCGTTGTGAGCTTGGAGGTCGGCTATTTTCGATGCTTGATTTCGACACATTTCTTGATTTCAGCATAAGATGCTGCATTCAAGTTCAGGATGCCGCCTTCAGGTATGGCATATGGAAAGAGGCCATTTGCATTTCTTTCACCGTAGCAAAAGCTGCATTCATGGTCGGGAGAGGGCACCTTTTACAGACGGATAAACGGGCAGGGGCTCAAGCCTCCTTTGATGTCTATGTGTGCACATGCCTGAGAGAGAGAGAGAGAAAGCAGGACAGAGGAGGTGGAAGCCATCGCAGCCATGGCATCTGAAGCACTGGCTAACAAAAAGTTAACCCTTCAGTGACAGGGTTAAGCTGGTGCACGGTGACCGGGGCCAGCACCCATCTGCCAGCCTGGAGATCAGGAGGGATCAGAGACAGGGGGGAGGGGTGATATTGGCTGAAAGAAGGGAGTGGGATCCAAAAAAAAAGAAAAAAAAATCTATAAGCGGAAAAACCAAAGAGAAAGAAAACGGCCAGGCATTGGATACTGAACACACAGTGAAATCCTAATCCTATATAGTGTTAGTTTATCTCTTCTGTGTGTAAACACTGATCACGGGGTTCAAGGCCATTTCCCAGTGAAAGCCATATAGTTCTCAACCTTTAACACATGGGAAGCCAAGGTTTCTAACATTTCTAGCTGTTGCTGCTGCCGCCGTTCACTCACGCTTTATTTTGAAGAGCCTCGGAAGCTTCGTGCGTGTGCACGTGAGTGTCCACTGACGATTGAGGAAGAAAATCCATTCGTTTACAAACGCTTGCGAAACTAAAATCCAAACCGGGGCCGACCATCGCGGTAAAGTGTCGCCGTGAAAACAGGCAGATCTCTGCTTCCCTGGCGTTCTTTGCACCTTATTCAGAGATAAAGCCCTTTTTATGTTTCAGCATAGAATAGAAATCAATGCAGCCTAGATGCTCCATTTCGCTTCTGTGCGCGTCATGTTATGACATATGCACCAGCGTCTCTCACAGGGTAGGCCTACACAGGACGGATGCAGCTGCATGTAACAAAGTTAACCCTTTGTCTCGTTGAGAGACGAGACAACAGAGTTTTGGTTACTGAACGAGTTTGCCCCCCAAGTTGTTAAGGACCACCTGTTTGATATGCATTAGGGCCACGGACCCCCATGTGATATACTGTATGATCGATTTGAACTTAAAAGGAAATAGCATCTTCACACATTGGCTAATTGAAGTGACCAAGAGCTATAGTATACTGTAGACATAATACAATTGTTCACCATTACAACTCACTATACTTCAACAGCAGAAACAACACAACTCACAATGGTGTAGATTCACACCAGCATTCAATTCCAGAGCCTAGAAAACGTTTCACTGCCACCCTGCAGTCCTTGGGTTCGAAAATGGCAGCAATCACACAACAGCTTGAATCACATTCGTATACAGCACAAACAGCAGCAGAAAAAAAGGGGGAAATAATAAAGGAAGGATGAAAAACAAGGTTCCTACCTTGATCCATCTTCTACTTGACTTTATCAGCTGTGTTAGTGATGGCCAGGGTCACATTATGGATCCCATGGATAGAAAGACAGAGCCCACCTCTCTCTGGGCCCTCCAGTGGCGTCCAGGGCTGTATTAACCATTGGACCAGTGGGGCCGTTGCCAGGGGCCTTTGGCTCTCAGGGGCCCTTGGGGGAACTGGACCGCATGGTCATTGACAATTTACTCAAATTAAATGTATACATTAATTAAAAATCAAATGTGCAGGCCTCTCCTCTGTTGTCTACAGGTGTTTTTTTGGCCCACAGATGATAGTGCGCGTCGGGAGGGAGGGGGGTTATGGTGGAGGGAGGGGGGGCCCCTAAAAAATTATAGGCCAGGGGCCCTCGCGGGGGTTAATCCGTCCCTGGTGGCGTCTCAAGTCATCTAGCTGGGCAGTAGGTACTTTCCTCTCCTGCTGGGAGCTCATAGTGTCCATGGCGACGACCAGCCTCAATTCAGTTGGACTTCCATACGGGCCATTATCCATTAAGAGTGCTCCAGTCCATGCAAGCGAGTGTCCCTCTGCAACCCTGCCAGGATGTCAAGGTCCTCACGGTTACCTGTGTACATGGCAGTGGTGTAAAGTAACTAAGTATGTTTACTTAAGTACTGTACTTAAGTACAGTTTGGAGGTATTTGTACTTTACTTGAGTATTTCCAGTTTTCAATACTTTTACTTCTACTCCATTACATCTCAGAGGCAAATACTGTACTTTTACTCCACTACAATTATTTGAAAACTTTAGTTAATAGTTACTTTGCAGATATAAATTACATCATTATAAAATATAATTAAATCACTTTAGCCATATTTCATACCGTGGCTATTTTTAAACATTTTACTTATACTGTTACTTTAAGTAGGCCTACATTTTTATGCCAATACTTTTGTACTTTTACTCAGATACATTTTTAATTCTGGACATTTACTTGTACAGAGTATTTCTACATTGCAGTATTGATACTTTTACTTAAGTAAAACATTTCAGTACTTTCCCACCACTGGTTCATGGCTCCTATGGTAGATATGCTATTTTTGTTCCCCCCAGAATAGGCATGCTGGGGATGTGGCTAATGCTAAGCAGCTAACAGTAGATGGCTAACTCACCTGGAGTTTGGTTTGTCATGATTCATGAAGATACATTAACATATCTTTCAACTGTCACACATGTGACAGTGACAACTCTACTCAACTTCCAACTACCCTTCATTAATTTCACTCTTTTGAGCTTGACTTCTGTCTGTCTGTTTGCAGCAGGTGTGGTGGGGAAGGGAAGGGGGCGGGGAAAACATCCTGAAGCCTGCTTTTAGGGAGTGTGTACAAATAACCTGCATTCGCAGAGTATCTTCCTAGGGAGTATCTGACAATTCTGACAATACAAGCTCACAATGCGAGGCGTTGTTGTGAGCTTGTAGATCGGTCATTTTCAGGTAATGTTCTCCACAGAATAGGGATGCTAGGGTTCAAGTGGTAAATGTAAAAAAATTAAATAAAGACTAAAGGTCGCATCACACAAAGATTTTGCAGCCCCCCTCTAGTAACTCTGAGGACCCCTGCAGCGGAGCCATGACAAAAAGTATTATGAATAATGTCAGTATTTTGGAAGTCGTGTCTATGGCCCTGCAAATGACAGGTGCACTGCAGAAGCAGCTCTTCACGTAGCAATATTTTCATTATTAATATCATTTTGGGTTTATTCTGAAACTGTTGTGGGACTAAACATTTGGTTCCGTTAATTAATGGGGAACACCTCTTCATCCAATCAAAGAAAGCAGACATTTGGGATGTTATGTGGACATAAAGTCCTACATTTCACAACCCTAATTAAAAAAGAAATAAACAAATGCTTAAGATGATGCAGCACCGTTGCACCAGTCTTTGGGGAAGAGCCATGACTGCAGGCTATATTTTACACCTCCAGTTACACAACGCACAGGACTTTGCAAGTACTGTAGCACTTTATTGATCCCACTGAGGAGAAAATTGCTTTTATCGCTGACACCGCATACTCTAAAATGACACAATGCACAGAACTAAATACATAATCTATACTAGAGTCTCTATCCGGTAACATAACTATACCTGAAGTAAATAATGATCAGTGTCTACTGGGAGGTCTGCGATGGGAAACAAAAAATAAGTAGTGGAGGAGTATAAGAATAGCACACACTGTAGCAGAAGCAAGGCATTTTATCAATATATGGATAATCACACGTTTTCTTTTTCTTTCCAACTCTCATTGGCAAACTGTTGAAAAAAATGTGCCCAGATTTTAATGTCTCCAATAATATTTATGTCAATTATTATTGAGGGGGAACTCTCTGTTTGCATCGGCCATCTGTCAAGCACATTAACTGAATAAATGATTTGAAAAAGCATCATTTAGAAGGGCACGAGGCATTTCTCCCAAGCGTAAAGGGAATCAATGCCATTTGCTATCTCTCTGCCTCCATATTATGCAACGATACCCCCCCCCCCCCCCCCCACCCACCCCTCTTGCTATGAATCATGGGATGGTTTAAGCAGAACGTTAGATAGCAAATTTTCTACAGTATGTGCTCTTCAGAGACTGTTTGTTCATGTGTGTGCTTGCTATATGTGCGTGTACTATTACGTGCGCGTGTGTATATACAGTATGTGCATGCGCACACTCACACACATGTACTGTATGATGCACATTTATCGAGTGAACGTGCCCCCTCTGCGAACACGAGTCCATGTGTTTTTTATTTCTTTTTTGTATTGAGAGCTATTCTTGGTGTGACCTTCGAGAAGCTGTGGCGCGCTGCCGCGTTGTCTGTGTGCGTCGGCCTGTGTGATTCGCTTTGAGTTAAAAAAAAAAAAAAAAAAAAAAAAAGGCCCCGGGAAACATCACAGGCCTTTCTCTCTCCCCATTATGGAGCACCGCAGCGTGCAGATGACCCCAGATGTCTGGGGGCACCGAGGACCAAAAGGGAAGTGGTCGAGCGAGCGCGGGAGTGTTTGAGCCAAACACGCATGCACAATATACTATGAGGGGCCGTTTGGGCCAGAAATTGTGAAACACTTTTACACACACTAATGAGACAGTCTTATACGTACTACTGAAATGCTTTTACATTCAATATTGAGACACTTTGACACACGCTGTTGAGACACTCTTACATATACTAATGAAATGTTATACGGGTTATACGTTCAATATTGAAACACTCTTACACTCACTACTGAAACACTCTTAAATACATACATACTTTGTAAATCTATGCGCGTTCATATATGAAACCGTATACATACTCAACTGAACACTTACGCATGCATATGAGAAACACATACACATACCTATATACTTCTGTGCCATATACACATACATACAAAGTTCTTGCACGCATACAAGTTAAACATTTACACATATATATCTGAAACACTCACACATCCACCCATGAAAATGCTGCATCTATATTGCTGAACACTTGTACATTTACTACTGAATTTCTTGTATTTCACATGTGTTCATATGAGTAGCTTCAGTAGTATTTATGCATAAATTCAATATTATGTACACACATAATTTCAGTATAATGTATGAAAGAGTTCCACATGTATTCATAAAATAAATTTCAGTCATATATATATAAGTAATTTCGATAGTATATACATTATTTTAATAGCATGTATATATATAATTTAACTATTATGTATAAATAATCTCACATATAATCATACAAGTTTTCACTAGCACATATGCAAGAATTTTCACTAGTATATATACATTATTTTAATGGCATGTATATATATCATTTAACTATTATGTATAAATAATCTCACATATAATCATACAAGTTTTCACTAGCACATATGCAAGAATTTTCACTAGTATATATACATTATTTTAATAGCATGTATATATATCATTTAACTATTATGTATAAATAATCTCACATATAATCATACAAGTTTTCACTAGCACATATGCAAGAATTTTCACTAGTATATATACATTATTTTAATAGCATGTATATATATCATTTAACTATTATGTATAAATAATCTCACATATAATCATACAAGTTTTCACTAGCACATATGCAAGAATTTTCACTAGTATATATACATTATTTTAATAGCATGTATATATATCATTTAACTATTATGTATAAATAATCTCACATATAATCATACAAGTTTTCACTAGCACATATATAATTTTCACTAGTATATATACATTATTTTAATAGCATGTATATATATCATTTAACTATTATGTATAAATAATCTCACATATAATCATACAAGTTTTCACTAGCACATATGCAAGAATTTTCACTAGTATATATACATTATTTTAATAGCATGTATATATATCATTTAACTATTATGTATAAATAATCTCACATATAATCATACAAGTTTTCACTAGCACATATGCAAGAATTCTCACTATCACAGGAAGGCAATTTCATCCCACAGGAAGTTGACCAAAGTCATGTGACCGAAGTCACGTGACTTCAGTTTCTTCCTGCCTGGCTGCAGTGCAGACCACAGCTTCAGCAGATGTAAACAGACTAATGCTACAGACATGGAGGTAGGTATGGGCAAATCTATTATTATTATTATTATAGAATGATGCAACCTATTTAATAAACTAACGTTTGTAAAGTGTTTTTTTTTGTCAGTTGTGTCTAAAGGTTTTTGGTTTTTATTTGATGTAAAGAGAGTTTACTGTTAGCTAGCGAAATTAGCATTTTAGCTCAGTCTTGTTGCAGAGTTGGCTTAGCCTGTAGTGTTTACAAGTGGCTAATCTGTTCTATATCAGGCTGTATTAATCAGGGCAATGTGTGTTTTATTTGGTCAATCTGGGATGTGCCATGACAATGTAGTACTACTCTAAATTGACCCATACAGGTCTAACTTTGGAACCAAATGAACCGGTAAGGGTCCATTTGGTTCCACTTGTACACTGTCAGAGTTACAAACTTGTGTCCATTTGTTTTTAATATCAATCATTATGATGGGAACCAGTGGGACCCCTGGGGGTCCCTGAAATCCACTTTGAGAACCACTGTCAGTGTTATTTCTGTAAGGGGGTCATTTGTTTTACATCCAATTATTTTTTTTGATCTTTCAGAGACATGATCAGCGCCTTGGGTTCCAGAGAAGATGGCCATAGCTGGGTTTGGAATCCAGTCTGCAGGAGTCTTCAACGTGTTCAGGCCATGTCTCAGGCCTTAGCTGAGACAGATCAAGCAGGGACCACTACATATTGCATAAAATTGTTGCAGATTAAACCTTTTCATAGATTGCTCCATTTACTATCATCCGTGTTGTGTAAATAGTTGTTTGTTTCATACATTTAACCACTTAAAACGCCCAATAGACAATACATGGCTCCTTTTCCCCTCTCCACGAAACCTCTTTGCAGAAAATAGCCGATCTACAAGCTCACAACAAACATATAGCATTAATCATAGCTATATGGTGCATTAAATCATTGGTTCTCAAAGTGGGGTACACTCAGAGTGTACAAATGGAACCAAATGGACCCTAACAGGTTCATTACACTCAGTTAAATTAACATTTTACAATATAAATTGCAGTCCAAGAGATATAAATACCATTAAATGGGGGTCCGTAGCCTAATTAATGCATGTCAAACTGCCTGGGGGTCATTGAAATTAAAATGGTTGAGAACCACTGCTGGAGCTGTAAAAAATCTTCTCTTATATGGGGGTCCCTGGCATATCTTTTCAAATGGGGGTCTGATGGCAATAAGTGTAAATTTGGGGGTCTTTGACATGAAAAGGTGTGAAAACCGCTGCATTAAATGACACATCTAGCCTAATTAGTACCAACGTAGCATTTGATATTCTAGAAAGTTCAGATTTATTTTTCTTGTTCTGGTAAACTGTTGGCTTAGCCTATTCTTATTTGTTTATGCATGCCATGCATACTATATACATTATATATATATAGGCTATATGCATATGATCATGATATGAGACATAACAATTAATTTGCGTCACCATCAAGTTTGTTAAGCCCCCACATATAGACTCATTTGATAATCTGCATAAGTTTATTCATGTCATGGTGATCAAGGAAGCAGTTTATGTCTCCAGTATTTGTCTGCACGTAATGGAGTCTGCATGCTAAGGATGTGTGGATGATCTAGGGTGATTCTCAAAGTGGATTCCAAGGACTCTGTGGGTTCCCTTGGGGGGGTCTAAATTGACCCATACAAGTCTAACTCTGACAGTGTACAAATGGAACGAAATGAACCCGGTTGGTTCATTTGTACACTGTCAGTTGTACAAAGTTAATGGGAGACCTTGAAATTTGAAAGTTTGAGAAACACTGATCTAGGATGTGAAATGATGAACACTTGGCCATTATATATAAATGTATGTATTTTATCTGTACATGCATGGATTATCTACACGCTCACAACCAGTCAGTGCATTGTGATCTTGTAGATCTTTAAGTTTTTTAATTAAAATATTAATAACCTCCTGTTTCTGTGCACCCTGTCCTGTGCACCAGACAGCCTGGATACCATCTTCATACACCAGTAGCCGATACAGGAAGGACAGTGGTGGCTGGATCAATTGGCCTACTACCTGGTCATCTAATCAAAGTTGGAACCACACATTGGTTTCTTTTGAAACAAACTACAAAGCCAATGAACTCAACTGGCCCAAAATGTACTTCACCCCAAATGTTACTAAAAAGCAAAAGGGGACACATTTTAGGGCCAAAGCTTAATGCAACTGAGTAAATCAAAATGCAGGCTTGCACAACACAAGTGACCTCATCTGTAATCAAAAATGTTCCGTTTTGCTGGATTGTCTATTGTCAAGAGTTTATGTACTTTATTTTTTACAGCACTAGATATGTGACATTTCTAATAGTATCCAAGTAAAATAAACTGATCGTTATGTACTGTCACTATCATCTGAAATTAATTTGCAAACCCAGCAAAAATTACTCTTTTAGGGCATTAAACAGTTGTCAAGTGTAATTGTTTACTGTCTGGACAGTTGTCAAGTGTAATTGTTGTCTCAGTAGTCTGGACTTGAACCATTGGTAATAGACTGGCAACAGATACAATGGAATGATGTTAGACAGTCAGACCTGTACAAGTGTGGCATGTAAACAATACCAGTACAGTACTGGAATAGAATGGTATAAGTGTTACATTCAATGCAATTCTAAATTGTAGACATACTGTAGTTTTGCTTTCAATGTTTTATTTTAGTTAAAGTATTGGCATCCAAATATACTTTTTTTTGTAAAGATATTGACAGTGCACAAAGTACATCTATACATTTCTTAGATGTCCAAAAATCTACCAAGTGTGGACAACTCCAAAGCATATGAATCAAATCACCTTCATTTACCTTACACCTCTGACACAGGGTAGAAATATTTCTTACGTTGCCTAAGTGGAGTGGTGTCCTGTGATAGATTAAATTGCATTTGTCTATGCTTTGTGGAGACCAGGACTATTTCTAAAACGTTTCCTCAGCTTCCTATTTGCTTTTAAGGGCCAGCTTAAACCAAAGGATTCCTATTTATTTGGGAGAGATTATTCCCCTGGTGGAGGAGATCCAGTAGTTTCCTCTGATCCAGTGCCTGATTTGGAGAAAAGATTATGATTTGCCAATCCAAATATACTTTTAAAGTACAAAAAGTAAAACTGCTCTAATGAATCCCGTGTTTTCTTAACCTGTTCTGCTGGCATCTGGCCGTTTTGAGAGGAAGGGTCTCACAGTAGTTTACCAGGGATAGTCTTCTATCAAAAATGTATTGTCTGCCATCACAGCAATATCCTCTGTCAGCAGGCTTAAACAGCTCTTTATCAATGGCAGATACGAAGGTGACTGCTCCATGCCGTGCCATCCCGATCAGACCCTTCAGGGTGGTATGAGATTTGCAGAGGCAGACTTTCTGGCTGTTGGCATCTTACCTCTACACAGTCAACAATTACCTACCAATCAAGAAATCAAGAAAAAAAAAAATCACACATCAAAGTCCAACAGCAACATTGAGTGATAAACATCTCATCCAGCAGAGGAAGGGCACTGTACAAACATATTAGATAATTATTATGTCAAGCATTCATTTTACACACAATCTGTGACTACAGGGATGATCAGAAACGGCTTGACATAAAAAATGAAGAAAAAATAATGAAGACTTTAATCTGTGAGTCTGAGCCTTAAAATCCAGGCAGCTAGATGTCATTTAATGCAGTGGTTCTCACACCTTTACATGTCAAGGACCCCCAAATTGACACTTATTAACCTGTGGACCCCATTTGAAAAGATATGCCAGGGACCCCCATATAAGATAATATGTTTTACTGCTCCAGCAGTGGTTCCCAACTATTTTAATTTCAAGGACCCCCAGTTTGACATGCATAAGGTTACGGACCCCATTTAATGGTATTTCTCTGGGACTGCAATTTATATTGTAAAATGTTAATTTAATTGAGTGTACAAATGAGCCTTTTAGGGTCCATTTGGTTCCATTTGTACACTCTGAGTTACAGACCCATTCACCCATAATAAGGGTCCATTTGGTTCCTAACTATCATTTAGCTGGGGACCCCCTGGAACTCCCTCAAGGACCCCTGGGGATCCCCGGACCCCACTTTGAGAACCAATGATTTAATGCACTATATAGCTATGATTAATGCTATATGTTTGTTGTGAGCTTGTAGATCGGCTATTTTCTGCAAAGAGGTTTCGTGGAGAGGGGAAAAGGAGCCATGTATTGTCTATTGGGCGTTTTAAGTGGTTAAATGTATGAAACAAACAACTATTTACACAACACGGATGATAGTAAATGGAGCAATCTATGAAAAGGTTTAATCTGCAACAATTTTATGCAATATGTAGTGGTCCCTGCTTGATCTGTCTCAGCTAAGGCCTGAGACATGGCCTGAACACGTTGAAGACTCCTGCAGACTGGATTCCAAACCCAGCTATGGCCATCTTCTCTGGAACCCAAGGCGCTGATCATGTCTCTGAAAGATAAAACAAAATAATTGGATGTAAAACAAATGACCCCCTTACAGAAATAACACTGACAGTGGTTCTCAAAGTGGATTTCAGGGACCCCCAGGGGTCCCACTGGTTCCCATCATAATGATTGATATTAAAAACAAATGGACACAAGTTTGTAACTCTGACAGTGTACAAGTGGAACCAAATGGACCCTTACCGGTTCATTTGGTTCCAAAGTTAGACCTGTATGGGTCAATTTAGAGTAGTACTACATTGTCATGGCACATCCCAGATTGACCAAATAAAACACACATTGCCCCTGATTAATACAGCCTGATATAGAACAGATTAGCCACTTGTAAACACTACAGGCTAAGCCAACTCTGCAACAAGACTGAGCTAAAATGCTAATTTCGCTAGCTAACAGTAAACTCTCTTTACA